>NC_048222.1:126573032-126608218 GCF_002007445.2 Ailuropoda melanoleuca
ATGTATTATATATGCTATATATAAATTTTTATATATACTTATATGATATATGTATACATCATTCATTTATATCTATTTTATATACATAACTTTTGATATACATAATTTTTGATATATATAGATATGCATAATGTAGACAATAGGATGCATCTGTTACATATGTGACACATACGTATCTACAAATCTATACCTATACATGTTATACGTATATACACATATATAAAAAATTCTGGTGGATTATGTGTGTATATCAAATTGTTTGATCCTCTAATACTTTGTTTGTATTGTCTCTTTATTAACTAATATAGATTACTAAATTCGGGTGTTTTTTAAATACTTTTTTAAAGAGGTACTTATTTATTTGAGAGAGAGATAGAGAGAGTGGGGGTTGGGGCAGAGGGAAAGAATCTCAAGCAGACTCCTCGCTGAATGCAGAGCCAGACACAGGCAGGGTTCGATCTAACAACACTGAGATGGTGATCTGAGCCAAAATCAAGAGTCGGTCATTTAACTGACTGAGCCACCCAGTCTTCCCTAAATTTTGTTTTGATTGGTTTTCAATAATTATCTTCTATTCCCTAAATAGGAGACATTGGTCCTCTGTATTAGAAAAATCTGAAAATTCAAATTGGATTGCATTAAAATCAATTTTTGTCCCACATTTTTGTGCTTTCTTTAAATAGTGTATAAGGATAAAATCTTAAATAATGTGACAATGAAAGATAATAATTTCAGAACATATTGAGAAACATATTCTAATTTTAGTCAAATCTAATAAGAATCCCTTTTACATGACTCTATTTTAAAAATAAAATATGCCAACGACCATGAACTAAAAAGACTGAATTACAATGTTTGGAAGTTATTAAAAACTTGGAAATAAGGAAAAAGAGAGTACCTATCATATTGAGGTCTTATTTCACAGACACACTAGAGGATTATTCAAGTTTCTAGAATACACCTATCTTCTAATTGGTCACCACCCACACACTGAGAGATTACATGTCAACTTGCTTATTTCTGTCCAGTTGAAAAGATAATTCCAAAGGTTATAGTTCTATTGTTCTGTAGGCCACTGATCTATTTTTAACTTACTTAAAAATAATGCTTATAATTACACAATTCCTCAAAATGTTTTTAAAATTTGCTTGAGATTTTACTTACTTCCTCATTCTTGAATTCTAAAATTTTGTCATGGTCATTCCATATTTGTATGAGAACTATGGTTTTAATTTTAATTTTCAAAATTTTTTAAATTTTTAAATTATATTTTAATTAATTATATAAAACATTTTATATTTTATAATATAATTATAAAAATAATTAATATGTTATAAATTAAATTATAATTCGATACTTCTACAGAACCCATTAAGATACTGAGTTCCTCCAGTTGGATTTATCCGATTGAGCCAATAAAGTGCACCTCGTAGACAATTTATGCTCAGGCAAATTTTCTTGGCTTTCAGAGTGATTTCCAAGTAGGACCACACTCTACCTTTGTTAACATTCTATTTCTTTAGTTTTTGTTGTTGTTACTGATATTCTAATTTCCTGTTTTTTGGGTTTTTTTGTTTCTGGTTAAGTCTGTTATTCCTTCCTTCTTTTGTCTAAGTCATGCTCATTGCTGTGTCTCCTTCCATAATAGGAACTAGTGAGTCTGTCTGGTGTCACATTGAGTTGGTTTCCACTGCACATAGAGAGAGCTCAAAGTAAAAATCTGATTTGTGCAAGGCCAATAAATCTTTCCTCATTAGTGGCTGCAGCGCTTGGGAATCTGGATTTTATGACAATTTGGCGATTTCTATTGGCATAATAGGTGCCTATTTTCTGTTGGAGGAGGAACAATAGAAAATATAATTTATAAGTCTAGTTTTGATTTTTTTGCCTATTTTATTTGTGAGATCAAATCAATTAGGAACATTTTGTGCCATCCAGAAGAAAGAATGGCTCTCTGCAATCCCATTTGTTTTGTATTTAGCGTTTACTTGTGATCCATGTCTGAGGTTGGACAAATGAAACTATAAGTACTTTGTATGTCTACAACTCAGAAAAGCCTTACCTTTTTTTGTGTGTGAGTATGAAATATTTGCCTACTTCCATAGATAATATGAAATAGTATTACTACTACTAAAAAAGCAAGCTATGTTCTGACTAGCATAAAAAAAATTTTATGTACATACAGAAATCTAATAATCCCCACCAAATATCTAAAAAATAAAGAAAATAAGCATTTAATTCTTTAAACGTGACAGCCTTTTAAAAGATTGCTTCTTTCAGAAACTGCTAGCTCAGAAGTTTTCTATAAGAATTCAAATAAATATGAGAAAATTTGAAACTTTGGACAAGTCAAACTAATTTAATTTTTTTTTCTTTCAAGAGAATAGCTGTATTTTTCTTCTGTATAGAGTATAATATAGAATTTTTAAAAAAAATAAGGTTTGTATTTTCACTAAGAAACTAGTTAACCTGTTGAGTCTTTAAACTTAGTATATTAGGGGGCGCCTGGGTGGCACAGCGGTTGAGCGTCTGCCTTCGGCTCAGGGCGTGATCCTGGCGTTATGGGATCGAGCCCCACATCAGGCTCCTGTGCTATGAGCCTGCTTCTTCCTCTCCCACTCCCCCTGCTTGTGTTCCCTCTCTCGCTGGCTGTCTCTATCTCTGTCGAATAAATAAATAAAATCTTTAAAAAAAAATATACTTAGTATATTAGTTTACCTATTAGTTAAGGTAAGATAATATCTAACATTTATGATGTTGAAAATGGTTAAATTTTATTAAATTAAGTTTATGTGTAACTATAAACACATTTTACATGCAGAGTGGTTCAGAAGCATTGAGCTTCAATGTAATTTCCAAAAACCTTAGCTACTCTAAGATCTCAAACGAATATTAAATAAAGGTAATTTGTGGATATAATTTTGATAAGCAGATACTTTCTAGGTGAAATAGATTACTGACACCTTGCTCACTAAGTAATTGATTCTGTTGGGGTGTGTGTGTTTGCTTCTTTATGTTACAGAGTGTTTATTTTTATGGATCATAGTGATGGGTTCGTTCATTTTTGCTGCTTCGAAAAGATGTAGAAGAAATGTGGGAGGACGTAGGACCGCAAATCATGTCAACCTGTGAGCATTACTGGTCTGCTGAGATGCTTTGTGTGACAATTACCAGACACCTACCTCCCAGTTCGCTCTGTGAAGAAGTAATTATGTTGAATACAAATTATAGTTAATATGGGTGATTAAGACTATACTAAAAGTAAAAGTAGCAGAAATGTTTGAATGTGTATGCAAGACAATGGGATGTGTTTTATTTATCAAAGATTTTGAGTCTAGTAAGTTAGTAAATTGTCTAGCCACATGAAAAAGAAGATAGTGACAATCAAAACCTTAATAGATATACAAAGTTGTAAGTAGCAGAAGGGAACTTACTTGTCTGGGTTTGTTATATTTGCAAATAATGAGTCTGAAAAGAAGCAAAGAAATTTGTTAAATTTTAATAAAATTTGTTCAGCTTTAATAGATTTATCAATTTATCAACAAGAATTTTAAAAAGGAGTTGTGAATACTTTAGTGCCAAATATTTCATATATATATGAAATATATATATAAATATATGCAATATACATATATCACAAGCTTTACTGTTTAAAATCAAGTTCCGATTCTCATAGCATGTCTTTCTCAGGCTTCAGATTAATTGGTTCCCTGAAAACCTCATTTCTCTAACACATGCAAGAAAAGTTGTTAATACTTGCAGGGTTTTTTCAGCTTTTTTCTTTATTTAAGGATAGAAGTGATGTGCTTACAAGCTCTGTACCACTGCCCTGAGACTGGAAATCTTAAGTCTGAGCATTTTAAATACTGAATTTATATATATTTTTAGAAGCATATTTTATGAGAAAATGGGATTATATTGCCTATAAATGATCAGATATGTCATAGGTCATTCTTAGGTTTTATCTATAGATGAGAAAAAAAGTAACACCACTGAAAAAAATCAGATAAGCATTTGAAAGCAAAAAACAAGGGGCTTTACTGCCGCATCCCTCAAGTTTTCTCCGGTTTAAAGTAATAGGAACATTTTGTTAATTCACCCCACAAATCGATAAATTGCATTTGTTCACTCAGTACTTTAAGGGAGAAGAAAGAATCTGATGAGATTTAATTCACTAATGTGTTTACTCAGGAAGGGTTCATTAAGCTGAAATTGGTGAATTAACAGTGGCTAAATAAAAATATAGTTGAAGTAAGGAATATTTAAAAGAACTGACGTGAAAAAAGGCTCAGTTGGAAAGTGGAGCTGCTGGAGATCTGCTCTGGTCAACTTCCGGGCTGGAGGGAAACTGAGTCCCGGTGAAAGCAGTGCTGCGGCCAAGGCACCCTTGGTGGTAATACTGGCTCTGCTCACGTTGGATTCCACATCCCTCTGCTGAGGCAGCCTTGCCCTTCAGTGCACTGCAAGGGGTTACTGCAGTGTCTGGCCTCTGTGAACTTTCCCTTCTGCATACCTGAGGGGGGATTTGTGTCTTTCCTCCTCAGTGGTTTGTCTGGTTTTTTCTTTTTTTCTTTTCTTTTCTTTTCTTTTTTTCTCTTTTCTTTTCTTTTCTTTTCTTTTCTTTCTTTTCTTTTCTTTTCTTTTCTCTTCTCTTCTCTTCTCTTTTCTTTTCTTTTCTTCTTTTTTTTCTCTTCTCTTCTCTTTCTTCTCTTCTCTTTCTTTTCTTTTCTTTTCTTTTCTTTCTCCTTCTTGTTTCCATGTGCTTAATTTCAGTCCAGTTCCATGTGTTAGGAGATTGTTCCCTGAAAAAAGAAAACTTTTTTCTTCTTTCACAGCAGCGTCAGGAGCAAACTGTCGAGCGGCCTTTGGTGCAGATGTGAAGATTCCCATCACGCTAATTACACACACCTTTTTCCATAGTTTCTGTATCACTTGCATGGCCTGCTCAGATCCAGCTTAAATGAAGAGTTACCACTATTCTCCATCCATTTTCTGATTCCTCCCAAGTGAATGGCATGGAAAAGAGGTCCTAAAGGAAAGTTTACCAAGTATGGCCCTGAAGGAACTGCTAACACATTTTCCAGATGGTTTGGATTGGTGTTTTTTGACATCTGACGCGAGGGGTGTTTATGATTTCTCGCAGCTTCACCAAGATGGTGATTCATCTGTCAAAGTTTCTATTGTGTTCTTGGGTATCCTGGATACTTAAGATATTAAAAAAAACTTTGGACAAACTTGATGGCTTACCTCAGATTTGGAGGACTTAAGGTGACTCCCCAGATAGGCTTTTGTAATGTGCTAGAGAAATCCGGGGTTTTAGATTCAGAAATGACTATTAAACCCCAGCTCTATTACCTAGAAGCTTAGTTACCTACAGCAGTTGTATCTCCTCTACGAACCTCATTTTCCTCATGGATAAAACAGGAGTATTAACTATTTCAAAAGAATTCTTAGAAAAGTGATATAAGAATATCTATTAAATACCTATTACAATTAATATACTGAAAGCACACAATGTGGTAAGTATTATTATTAACCATACTGGAATTATATTATTATTCCTACTCAGGAATCATTCTCATGCCTATCCCCCAATGCACAAGTTAAGAGGTTTTTGTTCTACCACAGAAAATTTATGCTTACGATGTGCCTCTAACCCATCCTTTAAAACAGGTTGAATGCTGTACACACATATGCACCTTGTCAGAGAGGTTATTTTGATGTTCAGGATAATTTTCTTCATTTTTCTTAAAATTTGGGGGTACCTGGGTGGCTCAGATGGGTAGGTATATGCCTTCGGCTCAGGTCATGATCCCAGGGTCCAGGGATGGAGTTCCACATCCCGCTCCTTGCTCAGCGGGGAGTCTGCTGCTCCCTCTGCCTGCCACTCCCCCCCCCCCCCCCCCCCCCCCACCTTCCACTTTTTTTTTTTTTTTTTTTTTTTTTTTTTTTTTTTTTTTTTTTTTTTTTTTTTTTTTTTTTTNAAAAATCAAGACAAAGTAATAAATGTCAGTTATTGTGTCATTGCTGAGGAGTCACGAGGACAAAACTATTGCATGCATAAGTAGAATATAAAAATTTGCTCTGAGTGAGAGAGCTAATTAACCGAATTATGTAAGTTTTCTCCCATAACGGCTTCCTATCTCTGGTGATCTTAGTCATTTCACTGAATTCTTAGCTGCATCCTCAAATATATATTTGACACTTTTCCTAATTCAGTTTTCAGGGTGTCCGCCCAGATCCTTGATATTCCTCCCTGACTCTGCCCCATGATTTACTTTTGGTTTGAAATTCAACATGACATCAGCTTACTGATCATCAAACTGGCTCCTTGTTGGAATCGATGGACACGTCAGTATTCTGCACACCCTTACCTCCACGAGTATTTTAAAGGCATTCTCTGGATCTCTCTCTCTAGAACACCTTTTTTCTGTCCTTGTGTAAGAGAGCTCATGTTTAATGAAGCTAACTCACCCTGAGCCTGCCAGCCTCCCCTCTGTTAGTCACCTGAGGCCCACAGGAAATGTCCCCCGTGTGATACGATGTTAGGAACTCGTTCAGGTTTTGACAACATCTCCTCTCCTGCAGGTACCACGGATTTTAAACTCTTCATTATGTGTTTACTCATCTTTTTCTCCCAGGGGCAGCTTTTGATGCCTCCTTTCTAGATCCTCACCTGTAATTTCTTCTTTCCCTGGAATCCATGCTTTTTGTTATTTAGATACAGTTCCTGGGGTAGGGGATGCAGGTGTTAACTGGCCAATACAAATTTCTGCATACTTTACCTCTGGAAAAAATCATGGAAGAGTGACTGGATCTCTGACAGGAGAGCTTGTCCCTGATTTTCCATCATGTTTTATTTATAAATAAAACAGCCATTGATCTCTTTGGAAATGAAAAACAGGTTAACATCTTTGCAGTGAAAAATAAGGTGAGAGCGTATTTCAGATTTGTGTAGGTGTTCATGCAGATAAGTTAGAATTAAAAATCATCCCCTCTGTCATTTTGCTTGACCAAACTATACTAGGAATAGTTCTTAGCAGCTTCCACTGACAATTTGTGCTTTGGACTCTGGCCTTGGAAGTCTGCACAACTAATTCTCCAGGCTTGTGACCTTAAGTGCCTCTAGCTAATACTGACACGGGAAGCCACGTAGTGAAAAATTTCCAGGACTTACTTTGTAATTTTTTTGCCTTTCAGCTTTTTAGTCACAGCTATAAATTCTATAAGTATATACCTGGAAACAGCATGAATAACCTCTGTCCTACTTCTCATTATTCTCTGAACCGTGATACTAAGCCTGTGGAAATTTATTTTTACCTATTTTTGAGTAGGTCTTTGAATTTATTGAACAATTTGAAAAGGCACCCAGAGTTACTAAGGAAACTGGCATTTGCTAAATTTCACAGTGAGGACACCAATGTGCTGCCCTCTTTAGATGTTGCTCTGCCCTCTAGTTTCAGGTCAGCTAGGGGTTTCTATCAGCATCCGGGAAACCACTGTGGAAAGGGACTGTGGAAAACTCGCATCCTTACTCATCTCCAATACTGGGCATGAATCATTTCCTTCTTTTGCAATAAGACCCAGGGAAGGACTTTAAAATAAGATGCATCAGCCATCATCATGGCATGAACAAATATCAACAAATCAAGCTCTAACAGGAATGAACAGAAAATGTCAACTGGTATATGAGAGGGCATTATGAGACAGGGGGAAGAGCAATAAAATGGTAATGACTCAGAAGAAAATCCTTCCTGAAATGAGTTTAGTTCATGACACAAAAGATAATGTAGAACACATTTATAAAAGAAAAATTTAATTGCATTAAATAAGGACAGGGTAGACATGACACGTATGACATTCAATGAGAAATAATTGCCAAGTAAAATGTTCAATGGGAAGAGTAAAAAGTAGATTTACACTGAAGACATCAAATTAACAGTACATAAAATGGACTTATAAAGCATTTCCAGAATCCAAAAAGAAAAAGTGAAAAATATGAGAGAAATGAGTGTACATAGAAAATTAACCATAAAAATATGTTATGATTGAAAAAGAACATGGAAACTGAAATATAAGTTAATTATCAGAACTAATGAGCCAAGATACAAGTCAAGAACACTTTTATGATGAGATTAGAACTTGGGCCCACTCTGAAGGCCTGAAGATTGTCCAGATGTGTGTCATGAACATGGCGTTTAATGTAGACAACCATACTTGGACTTGTGAAAGGTGTGGAAACATTCAAGGAAACAAATCAGTGATGAAAAATGAGTAGAAGAGATAATAATGAACACTTTAAATGTATTTTAAGAGTAATTGCCTATGGAACACTAACATCAAGTTGGATTTAGAGCTTTCTTTTGGTAAAATAAATTCCTAAAGAAAAACATGTAATATTTCTAAAACTTTCACTAAAAAAGAGTTGAGTCATGATCATTTCAAATGTTATCAAGCTTTTGAAAATACAAATGTTCAGGTATGACCGCCTCTGGGAAAATGCTCAGTGAAACTCTTTAGACCATTATAAGAGAAATCAGAAAAAAACAATTCTATGAGATAATTGGTGTCAAAATGAGGATGAAAAGAAATAGAAATACATAAATAACTTTTTATGGCAGACTACTTGTTTATTATTTTCTAATGTCTTCTCCCTTTGTCCTCAGTAATTGTACCTCAAAATTATAGCTGAGTACATGACCACAAGGTAAAGGCTACATCGTGCTGTCCCCTTTGCATAAATGTGAGAATTTATAAGTCCAAAACTAAGGTTTGGACAATGGGGTAGAGATGAAAGAGGTGAATGAAACTTAGGGTAAGTGTGTTAAAGAGAGGGATCATGCCTTTCTTCTTCCTGGCTGGCCAGAATAAATATATAGGTGACATAATGGTTACCTCTACAGAAAAAATAATTATAAGTGAAAAGAAACCATGAGCGTGTATGTGGGCATGCATGTACACACATGTTCATCTCCACCCCCACACACACTCATTGCCCTTATACCAAAAAGGAAGCAATCCATATTGCAGATGATATAAGACAAATAAAGCAGGAAGGACAGAAAAAATAATACAGTGGCAAAAGTGCAGCAAAATATTGCTATTAATTTATAAACTAATTATCAAATAAAAGGCTTAAAAATTGCATAACTAATTAGGCTATTATAAAGGTTTAATAAATATTTATCTATTTAAGAAAATACTATAAACTATTTTATTTTCCACCTACCGTTAATAAGTTTGGCCAAATTCAGATATTTAACCTCACCTATATTTCCCAGTACTTCTTGGCTTGTTTTGTTGTTTTGTTCTTATGATAGATTCTTATGCAGATTTTCCTATTGATCCCTCAGATCACCCCTCATCTCTTTAGATTTCGTTTATATTATTTTTAATGGGTTTATATCATTGATCTTCTGTGACCATTGCTTCTCCAAAATATATACATATATTTTTAAGGGATTAAAACTCAGGGATATTTTTATCTATTTTTTTCTATATTTGATTTTGATATAGTAATGTGGTACTTTACCTCTTGTTCCCTGCTTGCTTTCTATAGCTGTTTATGTAATGAATAACTTTATTCCAAATGATGAGTTTTGTCACTTATTTTTCTGAGAGATATAGATTAAGAATCTTGTTAATAAAATAATGGAATCACGATATTTAAAATTATTTGATTATCTCTTGAAATTGAGATATATATTTAATCAAAGTTGAATTTTAAAATTACTCAGTAGTAAGTTGTACTCTTGTCTTATAAATGAAAATAGAGCTTGAATTAGATTCATTATATCGATATCGTAATATTAAAACGTGCTTCCTACTTAAGAGATATTTCTTCACAAAGTAAAAGCTTCAAGTAATACCTTAAGTAATAAGTTGCATTTCATTAACAATTAAATTGTTTGTAAAATAAAGTAAAATAGAATTTTACTCCTGGGAAAGGAAATCTAAATAATTTTCTCAAAATTATCACATTAAATTATATTGGTGTGAGAAGAATAACATAAGCATATTAAAACATTCTCAGTCCATTACAATTTTACTAGAGCTAAAAGGTTTGAAAAAATACATATCTTATAGCATTTGTGCATTCCAAAATACCTGCCTAGAATACCCTTTTCTCTGATGTGAGGGTGATTATTTTTCTGTGGTCTTTCCCATAATGCTTCCATTGTTCTCCAGAACTTTCACAGGAAGCTCTGGGTTAGCTATCTAAATATAGAAAACTATTCTGATATTTTATCAGATAAACATGATATGTTCACCTGATTCTTTTAATCTGCATTTTGGGCACAGGACATAAATACAAAACCCCAACTAGGCCACACAGTCAATTCAGTTAGCTGCAGAACAGCCAGGCAAGAAGATCTGAGAGATCTCGGTTGTCGCCTTCCTCCTTTTTTCTGGCATGGCTCAGTTAACGTGGTACTAATCCTCTCTTCATTTGTGCATCGGTGCATCCAAATTCACATCGGTCACTTCTGCGCAGCGAGTTTAAGGGATTCCAGGTATTTTCTGGATATCTGGGTTAAGGGCTGGAGTGGCCGAACTCCGTGATTGAGTTTTCCTTCTATTTCAGAGAAAGAACAGGGAGGACTTTGATAGAGGAAAGGAAAGGAGTGCCTTTGTTTTGTAGCTAACTCTCAACATCCCTCCTTAATCCAAGGAGATCACAAAGGTTGACCCTAAGCGACCCTAATTCTGAAAGACATATTTTCCACCGGATTAACACATAGGTTTTATCTTCCATGCCAATCCTGCTGGTTTGATACGGTTTTTTGAAGCTATTTCTGGTATTAGTAGAGGATAGTAGATTTAGTAATTTCAGTTTCAAAAATGGGGTAGGACTCATCATCAAATGCTTGGAAATTAGTGTGTCTGATACAAAAAATTATTCTGTGGGGCAATATATGATAGGATAATTTTTAATAATGATGTTATTAATAAAATGATAAGTGAATTTATATTATTAATAAAATAATGGTAAAAGCCAAAAAAAATAATAATGGTAAAAGCTATGTTTACAAAGTGTCATAATGTCTCCTCTGGTCTTCATTTTTAGCCATTTAAATAATAAATTTGGTCAATGTATCCCTAAGTCTCATAAACCTTACATGTACAATAACTGGGATTTTAAACATTACCATTTTCAAAATAATGAAACATTTTAGTATTTAATTATACTTCTAAAATACAGAGGTAAATCTAACTTGTACTCTGGTGAGTAGTAATATGAAATATGAGATGCCCATTCTCTAAAACACGTTCAAATTTTCTTAATTTTTTCCATGATACCAAGCCACAGATATAGTTCGTAAAGGTGATTTTAACATAATAACTTAGGAACATGTACCCCTCACCTTGTTAAAATTTATTTGCCTGGCTGGATTTAAATACTTTGAAATAAAGAAAAAAATATTTAAGAGTATAAAGTAACCCAAATAGAGTATAAATTTTGAGTAGAGAACACCCTGCTTTGGCACTGATTAAATAAAGTGTATGGTAAACTTTCAAGCATATTCCATAGCTTTTTTCAATTGAATGTAATGAAAAAATAACCACTGAATATTTGATTATTTCCCATATATTAAAAACAAAATCAAACAAAACTAGGTTTTAGACAAGGTTTCAAGGGTGATATGATCACAAAGATCACACACACAAAAGCAGCTAAAAGAGGAGTACTTGAGGGGCGCCTGGGTGGCACAGCGGTTAAGCTTCTGCCTTCGGCTCAGGGCGTGATCCCGGCGTTATGGGATCAAGCCCCACATCAGGCTCCTCTGCTATGAGCCTGCCTCTTCCTCTCCCACTCCCCCTGCTTGTGTTCTGTTTCTTGCTGGCTGCCTCTATCTCTGTCGAATAAATAAATAAAATCTTTAAAGAATAAATAAATAAATAAAAGAGGAGTACTTGAGAATGGCATATTCATTAGTGGTAATACAAGAATATACATTATGGGTGGTTTTCCTCAATGTGAGTCAGTCATGATGTTACCAGGTCACTCTGTTCTTGTCCCAGATGCACCAAAGAATTGGAGACTTGAGACCAGAAAGGGGAGATAGCTTACTGAGTAGATCAGTCTAGTACCCTGTCAAGAGTAGAAGAGGGCCACTGCCTGAGCAAGAGTAGCAATGGCGCCCAAGAAGCTCTAGCTGCATCCTTTTAAGTCTGCTTTCTGCAAAATTTGTAAATTTGTAAATTTACATGAAATCAATTGTTGTAAATTTGTCTTTGATTGACATTTTGGATTGGCAGCTGGTGGTTATAGAACATTATGGCTTTGGGGCATGTGCCTACCCCGGTGCATTCTGTTACAATTGTATTTACTTTTGTAGTGCATATTTATGGGATTTTAATGAGCTTTGTTGTGGCCTTAAAGGTACTTAAGAGCAAGTCGCATGTTTTGTACGCATGCTCAGCTCTTAGAAGTCAAGTAGGGCTTGTCAGCCAGCTCTGGCTAGGCCTTTTCTGTTCTGTGAACCCTTAGAGGCAGCTCTGAAGGTGGGGCTGTTAACCCTCTGGTGTGGCACCGAGAGTGTGGCCAGCATCTGCTTCACCTTACCTCGCTCAAGCCTAAGGAACCACCTACCAATGATAAATCTACATACAGAGTGAGAGCTGAACTCTGTCTTTGTCACGTTGCTTGCTTTTTTCTACTTTCTCTTTTGCACTGTTATTAAAAGCGCTCTTCTTTATACATGCAAGTAACAGAGTGCTGTTGTTCACTTGGAATTCACGTGACTTCTTGAGAGCAGCAATTTACCATCTCTTATTGATTCTTTTGTTACCAGTTCCTTGAGCAGAGCCTGATGGACACACGACACCCAAAGAATGTTTGTTAAATAAATGGCTTCGTGTTCAGGTAGCTTAAGTAGAGCTTATATCTTCTGGTATGACATGTATTTTAGTACAATATATTTCATACATTGCTGGCCATAGAATTTTTTCAAAAAAATTATTTCAAAATGACATGGAAAAGACCAATATACTGTGGCAGAAGCATCTTGATTCTATCATTTTGGCAATGTATTTTTGGAAAATGCCATTTTTGTAGCCCTATACTTTTATGAACTATAATTAGCACAAGCAACATGTATGTTATGGAGATGGGCCATCTTAATAAGACTATAATTTCTGATAGTTACATAGAGAAATAAATGCAATGTAAATAAGATAATTTTGCAACCATTCAGTAACACTGACTTTCACTATCTAAATAATTATTGCCGTTACAACCTTAATTTATTTCATATGTTAAAAATTCTTTATAATTGTTTTGATAACCATTTAGTTAGATTAGTATTTCAACACATTTTTTGGTCAACATTAAAGAAAATTTTCTATTGTTCTTATTCTAAGTCTGCTTTTATTCAGATAGGTTTACCACCAGGGTAAAAAGAAAAAAAGAAAATCAAACAAAATATTGCAAAAGTAACCACTAACAACTGATTTAACATTGCCAAATTTGTTTTATGTTTATGATTTCAAGTTTTTCTTTCTCTTATATGTAGCAGGAATTTACAGACATCTGTATAACAATTTGAGTAGAGAATCTTTAGAGATTTTTATAATTTTCTTGCTGATATTTTATGGTTGTGTCACCCTACTGGGTTTTACCAGCAATTTATTTTCAAAAACATTTCTATCACTTGTTATTTCCATAGTGTTCAATTTAATTTTTATAAAAGAAATTACCTTCCAACAACCATATATCATTGTTTTGTAGAATATTGAATTACATTGTGTAATTGCAATATTAAGTAACTGGCACCCACAACTTTGGGAATGAAGCCATATTCAGCAAACTCTAGTAAGCAAATACTTCCATTGTCTTGGAGTCTACTAGCCTATTTAGTGTTCAGCATTTTATAGACACAATGGAGACTTGGTTCTGCAATATTGTGACTTATATGTATTTGGTCATTCAGATGAGCAGCGAAGGTGTCTTTTGTTATGTTAATGAGGTGACTTTTGGACCCCACCTAAGGCTGGGGGCTAATTGACAGAAGAACCAACCATGTGATTAGAGGGTTGAACATATCAGTCTCATCCCCTAACCTCTGGGGAAAGTAGAGGGATGGAGGTTGAATCCATGGCCAATAGTCAATGATTTAATCAACCATGCCTATTATAATGAAGCCTTCATAAAGTTGTCCAAAAGGATTGGGCTTGGAGAACTTTTGGGTTTGGTGAACACATGGAGATTCGGGAAGAGAGATATGCCTAGAGAGGACATAGAAATTCTGTGACTTTTCCCCATACCTTGATCTATGCATCTCTTTCATCTGGCTGTTCCTAAGTTATATTCTTTCATGATAAACTAGTTTTCTCATGATTTACTAATGATTTTATTCATGATTTACTAATCTAGTAAGTAAATGTTTCTCTGAAATCTGTGAGCTGCTCTAGCAAATCTAATGCAAAGAGGGTATCATGGGTTCCTATGATTTATAACCAGTTAGTTGGAAGTACGATAGCAACTTGGCCTTTGGCACCTGAAGTCCAAGGAGAATGTTGCTGGAAACTTCGATCTGTAACTGATCTGTCAGAGGCACGGATGTCATCCTGGACTTCTTCTTTTTTTTTTTTTTTTTAAGNCTCATGATTTACTAATGATTTTATTCATGATTTACTAATCTAGTAAGTAAATGTTTCTCTGAAATCTGTGAGCTGCTCTAGCAAATCTAATGCAAAGAGGGTATCATGGGTTCCTATGATTTATAACCAGTTAGTTGGAAGTACGATAGCAACTTGGCCTTTGGCACCTGAAGTCCAAGGA
The DNA here is from genome assembly GCF_002007445.2 of Ailuropoda melanoleuca. Taxonomy (NCBI): domain Eukaryota; kingdom Metazoa; phylum Chordata; class Mammalia; order Carnivora; family Ursidae; genus Ailuropoda; species Ailuropoda melanoleuca. Next base: position 126,587,818 of record NC_048222.1, read on the forward strand.
GAATGTTGCTGGAAACTTCGATCTGTAACTGATCTGTCAGAGGCACGGATGTCATCCTGGACTTCTTCTTTTTTTTTTTTTTAAGATTTTATTTATTTATTCGACAGAGAGAGAGACAGCCAGCGAGGGAGGGAACACAAGCAGGGGGAGTGGGAAAAGAAGAAGCAGGCTCATAGCGGAGGAGCCTGATATGGGGCTCGATCCCATAACGCCGGGATCATACCCTGAGCTGAAGGCAGACGCTTAACTGCTGTGCCACCCAGGCGCCCCTCAACCTGGACTTCTGATGGGCATCTGAATGGGCAGCGGCAGAGGCAGTCTTGTAGGACTGAACTTTTATCCTAAGGAATCTGATGCTGTCTCTGGATGGACAGCGACAGAACTGAGTTCTTGGATACCCTGCTGGTGTCTACAAATTACTTGGTGGTGGTGAGGGAAACCTCTGCCTCTGCTCACATTGGAAATAGGTCTCACAAAACAAGAGTTACTCTTGACAGCCAGTTAAGCCCACCTCGGTAAGAGAGTTTCCATGATGTTTTCCAAATTCTTCACAACTTATAGGTATTATTTCAATAATAAGAAACTAGTAGAGGTTAGTAGAACGTACCTATGAATGATAAATGATAAAAGCTCTAGAATGAAACATACAAGAGTCACAGATTACATCTGGTTGATGAATATCAAGTATCCTGTATCCAAACTATTTAAGATGTGTGTTAAACTTGCGAGATATCTATGTTTAAAATGATGCTAGAAATACCATTCACAGAAGCATAGAAACCAGATTTATTGTATTTTATACATAATCAATGAAAATTACGATTTTCAGTAACTCTGTGATCTTTGAAAAAAACAAGATTGTCCTGCATGACCGATATACTGAAATATACTTAAAAAGAAAGTTTACAAGGTATATACACATGAAGTGTGTCAATAACAGAACAAAGATGTTATTATACTGAATCAATGTTTTGTGTTCCAAAGATTTTTTAAGCATTTGAAAAGCTTATAAAATGGCAAATGCACTTTAATATTCTGCCACATTTATTTCAAGGTTGCCAAAATGAAAATTACGATTTTCAGTAACTCTGTGATCTTTGAAAAAAACAAGATTGTCCTGCATGACCGATATACTGAAATATACTTAAAAAGAAAGTTTACAAGGTATATACACATGAAGTGTGTCAATAACAGAACAAAGATGTTATTATACTGAATCAATGTTTTGTGTTCCAAAGATTTTTTTAAGCATTTGAAAAGCTTATAAAATGGCAAATGCACTTTAATATTCTGCCACATTTATTTCAAGGTTGCCAAAACTGACCCAATATTCATTACTGGGAAATGTTCTCAGAGTCTTTTTTGAGGAGTCATAAAAATTCTAACAAACTACTTAGTGCTGAAATGCAAGACAGAAGTCTCAGAGGAAAACAGTTTAAGGTCAGTAAAAAGAATCTGACAAGGTTGTCCTACTCTGAAAAAAATGAGGGCAGAATCAAATAAAACCACTTTACAGTTCTGCTCAAATAGCTAATCAAAAGATTTATTTGATTTTTGTTTAATTTATTTGGATGGGATTTAGGTTATCTTTACAAAAGAGTTTAAAATGTTTATGTTGTTCTCTGTTATTGTTTTGGTGCAACTAATATTAATTCTACTTACATTATCAAGATTATTGCTAGATTTTACCTTTTATGAGAAATACCCATGAGAAGGAATAGATAACAAAGAAATGTCCTGTTACTTTCCTCAAAGTTACAATTTTAGTAAGATTTAAATCTAATATTTACTACTTGCTGTATAATATTTTTGTTTCAAAAATACAGATTTTTGAAAGATTTACTGCTGATTTTTAATGAATCAATAAGAAAAAGGAATATTTTAGCATCATGAAATTAGCATGACTTTTAAACAAAAAGATTAAGAAAATGGTATAGATTTCTGTGATAATCTTAGCTGTCCAGTTCTTAAATCACTTCATACCATATGACACTTCCACTAAACTGCCATTTACAACAAAAAATACATGTAAATTATATATATTACATATTTTCATAAATAGACTGCACATATATATATCCAATAAAATATCTCATTTTTTTCCTAAGAAATCAGAATTGCATTTTAGTTATGCTTAAACAAATGACACGATTGGCCTGTCATCAGAATCATGGACTGGACATCTTTACCAAAATTGTATATCATTCCTGGTGTGACAGGGAGAGGTTTGTGGTGGGAACTATAGAAGTATACCAAGAAAAGGGTGATTTGTCATAACTGAATATGAATGCAAATTATTTTCCTATTCTCTTACTGAAACACAGCTGTCTGGGGTGATTTCTGAGTTAAGCTGACTGGGAGCTAATGTAACGTCTGATCTGATTGTACTTTTTCATTCAAATAGACATAAAATCACACAAATAAATGTTTGAAACAGGACCAGAAATAAAGTCATTAATTTGACCGGCTTATTATCCACTGTTAATAGGTTCTTGGTTTCAGTGGTCAATCTGATAACATAATTTTCTCCGCTTTCACAGAATTTCCATTCTAGAGGGGAGAGATAGAAGAGAAATGAACAAATATGTAACAGTAAAATCCTTCCATAAAAGAAAGTATGGTGCTCCCAACTTAGTCATGTAAAATGAAGGTTGGATTATAACAAAATTAATGGTTTAAACTGCCTCGAAATGTACAAAATTAAAGACTGTGATAGGTCTTGTCTTTCCATTGCAGCTGTTCAAGGCTTGCTTTTGCTCATCAAATCTAGTATTTTCCCAGTTTCATAGAAGTAATATACTACTAGACGACCCATTTATTTCATTCCTGGAGGCACCAAGATCACTTTGTCTGTCAGAGGACACAGATAAAACACTCTCATTGCCAGTCTGCCTCTCCTGCCCATTATAGTAATTTTACCCACATTGTCTGTTAACTGTTATCAGCTCCTTTAAGAGACCTTTGTCATGACCCAGGATTCCACAAAATCCATTTCGATGGTGTTCTCTCCCACTACCATTCCCTGCCTCCAGAAGACAGCCACTGCAGAGCCTTTTAAGGGTGCTAGGGCTCCTCACACCCATATTCCCAGTGCTTTATTGCAGCAATTATCCTCTTGGCACTCCACCCACAAGTGCTTCTTACTGGCCCAAACTATTCACAAACATTTGGTGAGAGAGTCTGGTAAATGTATTTGCCGAGGTCAGTTTCCTAAGATAAAACCAATGCTGAGGAAGTTGAGAGAATTAATCACAGAGCAAATAGGTAAGAGAACACCATAATCATGCATAAATCTTGTTTGTTCTAGTAGATAAGGATAGCCAAACTTAGTTAGAAGGGGGTGACGATTAGCCACTTCCTCCATAATCTCAGGGCCAGATAATAGCAAAATCAGACTTCAGAGTGAAATTTGTCACAAATTCCAATACTGTTCTACGTCTTCATCTTCTTATAATGAGGTACAAAATCATTCATACATTTCTTCTATAAGCTTGATTATGTTTCAGCTTTTTTTTTTTTTTATGTTCTCAAGTGTCATTTGCATGGAAGGGTCGCTTACAAATGACAAGACATTTTACAAAGTCTATGATACTTGTAGTTGATACTAAGAAGCTTCTGGACACAGGATCATTTAAAATTCAAATTAAAGCACTATCCTTAAGGATACTCACAATGCATTTTCTACAATGTTACCATGTGCATGCAAAAGTGAAATGTCTTCTCTTTTAACTGTATCAGTTTTAACTGGTGCACATATTGGCTATCTCTAATATGACCTATGAGGGCTCATTTTTAACAGCTATTAAGCTAATTACAAAACTACAAATACCACTAATAAAATGTACCATTTCCAAGATTCATTACACTAGGTTAACAAAGTCTGTCATGTTAAGGACAGAAATAATTCTTGTAGAAGTGACCCTAAAGTATGGTCTTTCTAGCCGACCACCTCTTCAGTGTGAATTTCTCATTAGGTCAGATGATTGCTCCCAGAATGCAGTTTAACTAATGAACATACACATTTCAATTACCGTCTGTGGTGAAATATTTTAAAATAAGTTACAGGTATTGCAATAATTTTTTTTTTTTTTGCTTTGGTGGTGGGGGTTGGGGTTTCTTAATTTTCCAAATTGAATCCAATCTTTCACCTTTCCCTCCCACTCTCAACAGTGGAGGGGGTGAGGTGGTGTAATTAAAGAACCAGCGCAGTGACTAGAATCCTAGCTTCACCAGCTGTCGTAACTTCTTTCAGACAGAACTTCATTAACTTTCACATAGTTTCCTGCCACTGAATCTCATTTAGTTTTTAACCTTGTAGTCTTGCCAACTTCCAATCCATTAATTATTTGTTTGCCAAAAGAAATTTTTTTTAAAATTTCAATTCAGGTAAGGGCAGTCCCCTTTTAGAAATCTTTCAGCGACTTCTCACTGCTTCCTCCCAACAACTATACCCTAAACATTATATTCAATGCTAACAATGATCTAACCTCCACCTCTCTCTTGATTTTTATTGCATAACATTCTCTACCTCTTTTTTCCTATATTCCATCTATTCCAAATTATTTATGCTCCCCCAACATGCTACATTATTTTAAATGATCAAATATTTACAGACCTATTCTTTTTGCCCAAATTCACTTTTCCTTCTTCATCAGGTTAATCTCAGTTCATCTTTTAAATTCAAGTTACTTTCCCAAAGTATTTTCTTCTAATTGCTGGGTCTCAATAGGTCAGATGCCCCATACGTGAACTTCTGGAACATCACACAGTTCCTTAAAATATAAAGGTTCACCACTATATTATAAATTATCTTTTTATCTTCTCTCCTTCAGTTTGCTGTGAGCTCTCTAAGGTTATGGATCTTATCTATGACCTCTGAATCCTCAAACCCTAGAACTATGCTTATCAAAATAGAAACATAACAATTTCATCTTAATGTGCTTCAATTAAATTTTTAGGTCTGAGATTTAGGGCTTGTACTTCCATTGTCCTTACTTTGTTTTCTTTATCTATGAAATAGTGGGTAGCAGGTGTCTTATTTGTCGTTTTCTTTATCATGATCAATGCACCAAAAAATCCATTTAATTCATTTACTTTATAATGTAATGCTTTGAAATATTAATGCCCAAAGGATTATTTCATTTGAAATAAGAAAAAAAAGGACATGAATCCTTGCTGTCTTTAAAAAGCACTGAAATTTCTAAAGTGTGGAAGCAAGATTAACATCTCATCAAAATAGAATTGGAAGAAAATAATTTGAAATACGTACTTAAAATAGCAAATAAAAGTTGTAGATGGTGTTTCTTTCAAACAACCAAGATGCGCTGTCTCCAAGGCTGATTCCTGGAGTGCAGCTCTAGAATTCTGCTGCTCAGAGACATTAGTGCTGAGCTTTGATGTAGTAAGAGATTTTCCACACAAGCTTTAAATTATGCAGACTGTACCTCCCTTAATGTTTTCAAAGCCACCCCACCTAGATTGAATTGTTGTTCCTGTGCACTGGCATTCTCCTTTTTGATTTTTCTTTCTTTTTTTTTTTTTTGTTTACCTGTCTCATCCTAGTGCTTTTACATCGTGATTTCATATCTGCTTGCCTTTCACACACACACACACACACACACACACACACGATGGCACATGATGCTTCTTTGGGGGATTTAATTATCAATTCATATATTGAGAGATCATCTTTCTCCATACTGCCTTATAGACTTCTCACTTGGTTTATAAAAATAGTATCAAAATTATTACTATCTTTTAAGTTGAGGGAAATAGCCTGCCCCATCAAACCAGATCATGGAATTTATATATACATATATTTACACACATAATACTTATGCATACACACGTATATATGATATAGATTGAAATTTTATAATACATATTATATATTGTATATAATTGTATATGAGTACTATATTCATATTATATAAAGGGTGTACACTTTTTTTTCCATTTTAGACATTTATAGGGTTTCTGCAGCAGACATTCTACAATTCTAAAGTCTTTCATTATGTATAAGATACTTATAAAAAATTAATGAGTTAGGGAAAACACAAACATAAATTTTTATATTTTAGACACTGAACATTCTTCTTCCCACTTAAGGACCTTTGCATGTGATGCATTCTCTACCTGGAAGTATCAACATTTGCTCTTCCTCTGGTTTCAGCTAAACTTTTGCTTCTCAGGGAGGTCCTCCCTGAACTTTCAACCTAAATTTTACCTCTCTCTTACCGTCTCTCATAGTACTATAATTTGTCTCTATATAATGTATATCAATTTGTTTGTCCATGGGGGTCTACCAATTGCCTAGCACAGTGTGAACTCATCAGAAATACTATCATTTTTCTTTCTTTCTTTCTTTCTTTCTTTCTTTCTTTCTTTCTTTCTTTCTTTCTTTTCCTTCCTTCCTTCCTTCCTTCCTTCCTTCCTTCCTTCCTTCCTTCCTTCCTTCCTCCCTTCCTTCCTTCCTTCCTTCTTTCCTCTATCTATCTACCCATCCATCCATCTATTGGCTGAATGAATACATGAATCAATCATGAATAAGAGAGAAANCCTTCCTTCCTTCCTTCCTTCTTTTCTCTATCTATCTACCCATCCATCCATCTATTGGCTGAATGAATACATGAATCAATCATGAATAAGAGAGAAAGGGGGGAAAAAGACTAAAGGATGATGGGAATTCCTAAAGTACAACTGTGTAATAGCTTTTAACTTTTAAACTTTTGAGACCAGGTCATATACTCCTGAAGAGCAGAGATGATCTGGGAACAGAATGACAAGGTAAATAAGGCCAGGAAACTGTACACACAAGTGCCATAGCTGCAGTTCTTCCTCTCTAGACAAGGGTGATTCATTGCTGTGTAAAGCCCTCATTCTTGTTTGAGACTCCTGCCTTGGGACCTTGGCACTCACTATTTTTCCTCATTGTTGTCACCTACCCACCTAAGCCATATGCCTCATTCACTGAAGGCTTTGAAACTAGCACAGAGTCTTCTTTGCATCCTGAAATTTTATCATAGAGTTGAGATATTTCCAAGTCCATGGAGAAAATTCATCTAAAAAGCTAGTATTAAACTCCTGGGGTGCCTGGGTGGCTCAGCTGTTAAGCGTCTGCCTCTGGCTCAGGTCATGATCTCTGGGTCCTGGGATCGAGCCCTGCATTGGGCTCCCTGCTCAGCGAGGAGTCTGCTTCTCCCTCTCCCTCTGTCTCTACCCCCTTGCTCATTATCTCTCTCTCAAATAAATAAAATAAAAATCTTTTTAAAAAATAAAATAAAACGTGCNAAAAAAATAAAATAAAATGTGCAATGCTATTTAATGTGATAACATTACCTCCGCTGACTTTGGCAAACAAAATCTGGTGATTTGTGTAGATCTGTGTCATCAGAGACGTTACCTGGGTGTCATCTATGCTCAAGTGTTTGTGCCCTGGAAAGGCAGCCATACACCTCCCCTGTCTCCTTTCACGGGGTGACGCTAGGGGCTCTCCTCTTTAACACAGTTTTAAGCCTTGCCTTCTAGTCCATCCTTAATAAATTCCTTCTCGTATTAAACTAGCCAAAATTACACTCATGATGGAGGCACTCATCTGCTGCAGTTTAAGAGTACCAGATTTGGACTCTTTGGTTCAAACGCTGGCTGTCCAACTTAGCAGCCACTGTACCTCGGACAAGTTATTTCCCCTTCTTTGTGCCTTGGTTTCTTCACCTGTTCTGTGAGGATAAAAACAGTAGCTACCTCTGGAGAATTCTGTGAGGAGTGCTTGGCACACTACAAATACTAAGGGAATATCTGCTATCATTATAATTAGTAATTGCATTTGGTTGATGATATAAACTTCTTTCCCACCAGCAACTTTAATTTTATTGTGCCTTTAGTTGTTTTTTTTTTAAGATTTTATTTATTTGTTTGTCAGAGAGAGAGAGCACAAGCAAGGGGAGAGGCAGGCAGAAGGAGAAGCAGGCTTCCCACTGAGCAAGGAGCCAGATGTAGGACTTGATCCCAGGACCCTGGGATCATGACCTGAGCCAAAGGCAGACACGTAACTGACTAAGCCACCCAGGGGTCCCTGTGCCTTTATTTTAATACAGTTTATTTACTTGTGCTATTTATTGTAACACTTATTTAATATATATTTCTAATATAGTCACCCAGAAAAGCCCAAGTCTAAATCTATATTATAAAATATAGATTCTCCAGTACCCCATTTGACTTTAAGGGAGCCTTATGAAGACCTGGCTGACTTGTCGCTATGTCAGGTGAAAACTCATTTGGGTCTTGATTACTGGCTTTCACTGGTGCATGGCCAAAACTCCCTTCTATCCCCTGAAATGACTATTTCAGGGCATCATCTGGGTGCTCATTCTTTTATTTTGAAGTAATTTAAGCCAATTGATATCATTTACTTCATGATCTTGCTACTTAAATTTCTTAAATGTGTGACTTTCATGCTTTGTCTCTGCTTCATTAATTAAACCCTTCTAATATGTCTTGTGACTTCATGAGATTGAAATCATGCTCATTAAAGTCACCAAAAATCTCCCAATTGCCAGACTCCAAGGATACTTTTGGTCTTTATTGCACTGTAACTTGCTGTATTATGTGACAGCATTGCACACTTCATCCTCAAAGCTCTTTAACCCTTTAATGTCCATAATCACGTGCTTTCCTGGTCATTTTCACATCTCTGCGCCTCTTGTGGGCACCTCTTCCATTGCTCATGCTTGCATTTTTGGTATCCCTTATGATTTAACACAAAGCACACCCTCCTTAACCAGTCTCCTAGTTTCACTTACCACCAACACGCTGATGTTCCCAAATTGATCTCTCTAGTCCGTACCTTTGCCTGAGCTCCATCATATATTCTAGGCTTTGTGCACTTGTACTTGCTTGAAAGCATATGTATGGTTATTTTTCGGTAACTGGGATAAGTACAGGGCTTTGTAGTCAGCAGAGACAGAGAATCTAAAGGTGATATGCATGATGATTGGAGAAATGCTATGAATGTCTGAGTAGAAGAAGGTCAGAAAATGGAGAAATGTGAAAAGAGAATTGTCTGGTAATTGATATTGCAATTTCTTTGTAAAGGACTCTCCTATTTAATGCCTTACTGTAAAATAAGCATATGGCTCCCATGGTCAGGATTTGTAAATGTAAGAAAAATGTTAGTGAGGATAAAACGATTAAACAGCAATGTCTACTGCAGCCAGAAGAACATCATTTAATGGTATTCGACATAAAGGGTTAAATTCTATTATTTCTGCTCAGCAAAGGATCTGATTTTAGCTCAGACTCCTCAGGAAGTTACTTTCTCTACCATCAGAAATGGAATATAATAGACTTCTCTATCCCTGCAGTGTGACCTAGAATGTGAAAGGTACCAATTATATTAGCACATCAAAAGTCTGAGAGAAACACCGTTTCATGGTACCTGAAACTAGGAATAGGCATTTTTCACAGCAGATGGGGGAGATGCAGTTTCTTTAATAAATACAATCAGTACTTTGCTATTCAAAATCTGACAGCAGAATAAGTTCTGTGGGGTAACCTGACTAATCACTGCCCTGATGTAAGAAAGTGACACCCAGGGCAAACCAAACAGGAAGAGGAGTATTATGTATCATCCCAACGTGAGCAGCAGAACTTGCACAAAAATAGAAGAAGAAGAATTTGGACTGAAACAGACAGAGATATAATGTCAGTCTTTGGTGATGGCCTTTACTAAATCCTTATTAAAGAAAAAAATAGAATACGGAAATAGTGCATATTCTTTTATGTATTCCTTATTTTGTTGTGACTAAGTTTCTATACGGTACATATTTCTCAACTCAAACTTTGGGTCAAATTTTATTGTTTTCATAAAAAGTAAATTAAATGACCACTGCAGGGACTGAGATATGAGTTAGGTAAGACATTTCCTGAGTATGCAGTGAGGTTTCACATACTCAGAGCAGACAAAGCCAGGCCAGGCAAGCGAGAAAATCCATAGACTGGTGTATTAATAACTTAACTTTTACTTGGAAGTTCTTTTCTGTGTGCTTGACAACACCTGTAAGGATATTCATTGAGTGAAACACTACCCCCCCATAATGCTATTATATCATAATTTGTATATGTTTAAATGGTTTATGAATGTATTTTATGCTAAATTAAAAAGTAATGACTTATAAATATACAATTTACATACAAGATTAAAGTTGTACTGACAGAAATAATTTGTGGCAATAACAGCATAAAAGGATGAATGAATATGTATTTGAGCAAATTTTTTGTATTTTTGAAATTAAAATGTTATTAATATAAACTAGACTGTTGTAAATTAAGATTTTAATTATAATCCCCAGGGAAACCACTAAGAAAATTGCTTAAAAATACACAAAGTCCGCATTGTTGCTGGATATAAAATCAACATACAAAAATCTGTTCCATTTCTTTTTTTTTCTTTTTTTATTTAAATTCAATTAACTAACATATAATGTTTTATTAGTTTCAGATGCAGAGTTCAGTGATTCATCAGTCTTATTTAATATCCAGTGCTCCTTACATTGCATTGACCAAGATTTATAATAATTGTATTTTAGCATGGATAAAATAAAAAGAGATATAAACAAACAAAAAAAATAAAATTGTACTGAATTCCTACTAATTGAATACCCAATTTTAGGTGATGTGGATATATCAATACATTTTTTTAAATATTTACTCATTTGTTTTAGAGAGGGAGAGAGGTGAGCAGGGAGGGAAGTGGGACAGAGGGAGAGAGAGAACCTTGAAACAGACCTCCGCTAAGCAAAGAGTCCAATGTTGGGCCCCACATCAGGACCCTGAGATCACGACCTGTGTCAAGATCAAGAGCCAGCCACTTAACCCACTCAGCCACTCAGGTGCCCCTGGATATATCAATAATTAAAACAGGTGGAGTATTGTTGCCTTGGAGTTCTTATTCTAGTCATGAGGAGAGTAAAATAATACATCAGTCAAAATCAAAATCAATATATGTTGTAATGCCAATGGTAATAAGGAAAGGTAACAGTAGTTATGCAAGTCTTCTCTGAACAGATGAGATTTGGACAGAACCCTAAATTCAGTAAGGCAGTGAGATATGAGAACACGGAGGGAGAAGAGCACCAGAGGCAGAAACGAGAGCACCTACAATGACCTGTGGTAGGAAACACTGAACTCAGGGGGCAAGAAGGCTATGGAGGAGAAGTGGCGAGATTGAAGGGTACCTTCAGGAACACTTTCAAGGCTTGTCTTGAACTGTTGGATAAACAAAGGTCTTAGTTACAGAAACTATGAAAAGTTGGAGAGGACAAAGCTCTGGGTTTAATTAGTCAAAATTCAGTCAGGAAAACAGATACAGTTCTATGATGTATGAGAAAGCAACAGGAGGAGATTTAATACAAAGAATTAAAAGATAACAAAACCATAGTAGGAGCCCAGGGAGCAAAGATCAGGCAAAGCTACTGTGAGCTTCAAGACATCAGGGAGTGCAGAGATGATACCCAATTGCCACCACTGATATCAATTTCCTGGAGCACCGAAATGAGTGATTCAGAAGGAGTTATCCAAATGCTTCCTCCAAGAAAACCTCACTTCTATTGACTGCTGAAATCTATGAATCTTTGTTTTCCTGCCTGAACAACATTGACTATGAAACAATTGCCACATATCAAGATAAAAAGCTTTCTGCCGGTCGCGCCAGTAAAGAAACCACAACTGGTACCAGAGCTGATTATGGAGTTATCAAGTAATAGTCCCTGTCATTTTTCAAGTCATATTTAAATATACCAGATAGGTGAGTTAAATGAAGACCTACCATGAAGCTCTACCATGAAAGACGTTTTTCCGGTCTTTCATGGAGGCACTAAATTCTGTCAATCTTCCAGGGATGTAGTACTGGTTTCAGTTTTCCATTTTATTTCAAGCATAAATTAATGGTGTAAAGAAATCAGTTCCAGGAACTTCCACTTGGTCTGTCCTAATATAATAGATGTTAGTTCAAGGGACAATTAAACTGAAGAAGGAATTTGTGAGTTTCCAAATAAGGAGAAAAACTCACAGGTAAATCCACAAACACCGAGTTCACTCTAACACAGACTCCATCCAAAACTCCAATTATCATCAGACTGTCACAATCCCCTCCCTGATTCATGGGCCACAGTGATGTTTTATATCTCCAAAGATTTTCACTTCAAACACACCATTAAATCTTCAAAATCTTGGATATTTTCTTTTCTGAGACTACAGTCACCCTCCTAAATGGTCACGGGAACATTATAGGAGAAACGGGAAGATTTAGAGTACCAGTACTTGGCAGTGTCTCTAGTACTTCTTCAAGCAGATCCGTCATCCACTTCTTTCAAGGGATATGGGATGGTTTTCTCAAGCCTAGAATTGGGAGAGAATTCATGACTGTCCATTGTAGTGACTCAATCAGGTATAGTCACCACACAAGAGACTTTTTTTCTATTACACAAATTAAGGAAGAATTTAGTAGTATGCTCATCAGTTTCAGTTCCACAATCCCCATGATCAATTAGCCATGGCCAAAGATTGCTGCTTGCCCAGCTCACTGACTTTAGTTCAGGCCCTGCTTCCCATTACACCTATCACTCTTACTGTGTCATCAGCAATGAAGTGCTAACACATGGTCTCTGCCCCTCCAGAATCTCACCTTTCATGTAAATATCAGCAAGCCATACTCATGGCAACATTTCTCACCTTCATTCTCACTTGCTGAGTATAGTCCCAGAAGTTTTTAAGAATGTCCCTTCACCAATGTTCATAATGCTGTGGTTAAGTGAATTTTCCTTTGGGTCCTCCCAAGGGAAATAGTTGGGTGAGCAATTCACCGTCATTAATCTATGTAAAAATGCCTATCTCTCTAATTCTTTGGATTCTTGCTCTAAAAGATGCCAGAGGATTTCTGGCATCTCCCTTTTTTCTAACAAAGATCACTATGGTGTCCAGGATTTGGTTAACCAACTAACTGAACTGTTATTGCCACTCCCAGATGCTTGAGCTAACACGGAACTCTGAATGTAGAGTGAATGTTCTTATGTTGATAAATACGGCTCAGTCTAATATTATATTCCTTCCTCCTTATTCTCACACCTTTAGAACACATTCTTATTTATGTTTTCTAGATTTCTGCTGATACACATTTGTAAAATTTTACAATTCTTTTGATATATGTTACCTTGACCTAGGTAAGAGTTCATTCACTTTACTGGTTCTAAGTCCACAAATAAAAATGGTCATATATGTGGGATTTATAAAGAATAGATATCTCCTTATAAGATAACTGTATTAAGTAGGGACACTGGAAATGTTTGAGCAGTGGGAGGATAACCTTAGATGGGGAACAAGGGGGTGACTCTAACTGCAAATAAATTTGAAGTTTTAAGGTACTCAGATTCATTGGCATTCACCCAAATCTGCTGCACGCTAATTCACAGGTCCCTAAATAAGACCTAAAGTTTCATATAAGGTTACTGATAATATTGTGAATGAACTTGTGCTATAATTCAACAGTTCACAGTTAACCGATTGTTCTCCACTCCACGGAGGTATGTGGGAAGAAGGAGGGGACATTAATCATGGAATCACATTCGTTCCCTGAACCATGTTTTGGTCTAAGAATGTAGGTTGAACTCAACATTTTCATTCGGTTGCCTTCTAGGGTACTCAGAAGCAGTCAGTTCTCCCCAGTTTTTAATACGCAACTTTTCATGATACCATTTTATAGTAATAGCTACTTTATAATCCATACCTGCTTCTGAAAGAAACTTCATTCCATGTAACTACAGGACATAATTTACCTAATTAATTTGCTACTGCACACCATAGAAAAACAGTTTCTCCTTTTCCACCAGTGAGGAGAACTTTACCGCTTCATATCTAACCAGAACAAGTAATCAGTTCATTCTATCTCTGAGGGTCTATCTCCTCACTGATTAAGAAGTTGAAGTTTGACCCAAACCTAGGAACTACTCTGATATTATAAACAAGAGGACATTCAACATATGGAATGAGAATCTTAGAAATTATTGAATGCCTGGGGGACAAAAAGATCCAGGGAAATCACTGCTGGCTTTAGGAAATCTCTAAGTACAGGCATCATGAAAACTGCTTGTTATTCTCAGCTGCCTTTGGCAACAAAGTGAGTTAATTCCTAAGAGAATGTGAGGAAGGTGCTGATTAAACTTTACATATGCCACAGGTTTCCTTATCACTGCCATTGAAATAATTGGTTCTCCTATACCATCAGTCAAATTCCAGACAAATGCTTCTCAGTGTCAGAATCTATATTGGAACTCTGGTAAAAGATCCTGGAAAATAAACTTCTAATTTTTCTAGGCTCTTATTTCTGTATGGGGGAGGGGGAGAGAAATTAGTGAAAATGAAGGCTGGTTTAAAAGAAAAGAAAAGGAAAGGAAAGAAAAAAGAAAAGAAAACAAAGTTTGAGATACCTATTAAGCATGGATGAGTGATGATGACTAAACAGCTGGATATATAGCTCTGGAAATCAGGAGAAAGGTCCAGGATAATAATCTACAATTTCAAGTACAGAGTATAGATACAATAAAGTCACAGTTGCTTTGGAGTAAGAACCCTATTAAGTATGTATAGGTAGAGAACAGAGGGGGTTCACTAACTATGCCTAAGGCCATTCCAATATTACACAAGAGGAAAAAAGGACAGATTAGTTATTCCACCCAAGAAACAGAGACCAATCAGGGTATGATGAGAGAGGAAGGCTAAGAGAGCGTGGATCCCAAAGTCAAGCAAGTAACATGTTTCAAGAAGAAGCCATTAATCATGTTAAATGTAATTGAGAGGTTGTGTAAGATGAGGACTCTGAACTGATCATGGGTTTTAGAAAAATAAAGGTTATTTTACTCTAACAAGAGTACTTTTGGTAGATTGGTGGCAGAATGGAGACCATTTGTAAATTTAACATAACATTGATTTAAAAAGTGACCACTAATCATTATACAAGATACATATGTTAGGATTATATAATCAGTGGATACTTTCCTTTCCTCTTGTCATAAAAACTACCCAACAAACTAAATAACTAATCCTATAAATCCATTATGGCTGTGACCAAATGCCTTAGAAATTAAATAACACTTTCAGTAATCCAATTGGTGGATGATAGGGCCTTGGACTTTCCTGGTTGATACTGAGATAGAGAAAAGTGTTCAAATAAGAGATAGGGAGGTAAGGCACCTTAGTGAATAAATCTGTTGACAAAGATAATGTATAAATCATCCAGTTCATTCAATGTGAAGTACTAAAAAAAACTTTAATTTCTCATGGTAGAATTAGTCCAGGTTTCCATTTTATCAATGCAGTACCTTCTAACTAAATAATATATCCTAAAGAAAATAATATTTAGAGTCAAAAGAAAAGGAAAATAAATTTTGAGCCCTGCTATGCATTAGGCTTATGCATGTTTAATCCTCCCAATCCTTCTTTGTCAAATAAGGTAACTGAGGCTTCCAGAGATGATAATTTGTCCCCAGTCTAGTCAATGCTAGATCTGGGGTTCAAACACAAGCCTGAGTCAATTTTTTCCACTTTGGCTACCCTTGGTTTTATGTTTCTCTTACTCTTGAGAAAGTGGTTGTATACATATATTATACAGGTAATAAAATATATTTATTATGTTAAAATACATATGAGATAAAACACCCTCCCCTACTACATCCTAGACTTTATGATAGATAGGATTAAATGGGACAACTATGGAACAGTATTTCACAAACCACAGAACTATAGAACATTAGAGACACAACAGGATTTACAGATCTTTTTTAATATATTTTTTAAAGTGATGACTTTGAATTAGATATACCACTTTCTCAGAGGGGGGTTATTTTTATCAAAGTCAGACATAAAACAAACAAACAAGTGAAAACAAGAATACTAGAATTATGATGAGCTGGTGAATTTTAGGCAAATCCTTCACTTACCCAGGACAAATTTTGAAGATGTTCAACAAACAATGTATTTTCAACAGAAAGAGTCTCCCAGATCTGTGACGCATACAGAAAGATGAATAAAGCATCAGAAATGTAGAGCAAAAAGCTAGCAAGATGGAAGGAGACTGAGTATTCTGGCTAATGATACCAAAAAAAAGATTCCAATGACCTTCTGAACATTTAGACATAATTTCATCAGTAAGCTAAAAGAGCAAAATGTCTGTACCCTTCACCTATTTAGAGAAAAAAGCCTTATGCATTTTTTTTAATTGAACTTTGGGAGGGAGTTCTCCTGGAAAATCAATAGGCTTAGCAATCTGAAATGTCAAATTAAAAGCTTACTTTATAATTAATTATACTGTGAAA
The DNA here is from genome assembly GCF_002007445.2 of Ailuropoda melanoleuca. NCBI lineage: Eukaryota > Metazoa > Chordata > Mammalia > Carnivora > Ursidae > Ailuropoda > Ailuropoda melanoleuca. The sequence continues at coordinate 126,604,182 of NC_048222.1, forward strand.
CCTATTGATCTGGTAGCTAAACAACTAAAAGTTACAGATAAGGTAATATTACTATCTAACTTTAAATAGATTTTTTTGATTCTCAAAAATAATTACACAAAATTTCAGATGTGTTATTTCAAAGCAGAAACATGAAATAAAATGATGATCTGAGTTCTATCATCTCAGAAATTTTAAACAGCGTGAATTAAATGTCAGCTACTTAAATTTTGACATGATATATTAAGTATACCAAATACAAGAATATTTATGTAAAAAGACTACATACATTTAAAATCAGTACTTGATATGCTTATACAGGTTTTCTATGGCACTTTTTCCTCCCACCTTATTTTAAATCTTATATCCATTTTTCTATTTGCATATTAAATGTTTAGTCCAAAATAGAATTACAGTAAATATGGACCAGTGAGCTAATGTCATAAGGCCTGTTTGTGATTTTAAAACTTTAATATTATACTCTATGCCTAGTGTCAATGGTTCCTTTATAAAATAGAAAGCTATGAAAAAATACCTTCGTATTAAACCATATGTCTCCAATAAAACACTTGCATAATTAGAAACATGGCAACATTTCTGTGAAGTTAAAACTAGACATAATCAGGAACAAAGCAATTAAACTATAATAAAAAGTATGGGACCCATCTGTACTATAAGATAGATGACAGAAGTACATTAGAAATATTGACAATAGATTTCACATGGATGGGAAAATAATGACTTCCCTATTGCCATTTTCTTAGACATTAACCACATTTGTTATAACCAAATTCTCCAGCTTTGTCTGGTTATATTTTTTCAATTGTCAGCATTAAAAGTTAAAGGCACCGTACTGAGACTGGATTTAAAACAGTCATGACAAAGCATGCTTCCAAACTCTTCCAAGTAATATTTGCAGCAAGCCTTTGAGCAGAATTCACCGAAGTTTACTCACACTACTTGGGTTGTATGGTCTAAGCAATGGAAAAGAGAAATAAAAACAATCCACCAGAATGTGTTAAGAATTAGAGAGAATCAAACCATTTAAACAATCTAGAATATTTGAAGAATTAAAGAAAAGCAAATTTGATTTATAATCTCCTCACTAAGGCAAGTATAAAATATGAGCATATGTAGGGCCAAACTTGGAGGATTTTTCTTTTCTTTTTACGGTTTTATTGTGTTTATTTCTGTATGTGAACTGCCACATAACGTAATACCAGAAAACACACCCTGACCCTTTTGGGAGACATAGCATCCTTCACGCATAAATCTTGGTGCCTCTTTATCTTGATGGTTAGTGTATGTATTTTGGTCATAACAATAATTTATGTCATGCTTAGCTATTTTAATTCCTCTCAGAGTCCATAATGGCCATTAAAGCAGTAAATGTTGTGGGGCATTATAATAGCCCTTAGTTCTAGAGACACTGATTACTTGGCATGATTAGAGATGAGCAAGTTTCAGCTATGAAATTATTTAGCATCTCTTAAACAACATCTCCTTATTGCAAACAAATAAAGGAAACAATAAAAACTTAAAAAATTATAGAGCCAAAGGAATTAAAAAGAGCATATAGTAAAAGACAAATCAACCATTATAATTTTAAACTGTTTTTCAAAAACATATGTATTACTATAAATATAGTCATTAAGCAAAATTATATGTATTTTCACATATATAACATATAATATCAATATAATTTTCACATATATTATATGTCAATATAATAAATTCCAAGTAGGAGTAGAGCACTAACTTACAGTAGTGTTGGTAAAGAAAGAAGAGATATTATTTCTAAACCAGGGTGTCTAATTTGAGGACTCATGGCTACCTCCAGACCTAATTCTTTTAACTCAACTAAATTCTTTTTAACTTTTCTCATCAAGAAGATGAGGAAATTTAACCACAGCTTAATGACATTTTAGTCAGGAAAAAATTTTTGAAAAATTAACAAACTTCCAGTGAAGTACCTAATTTTTATCTTTGCAGTTTTTTTCCCCACTAGCAAATACAAAATTAACTGTAAAAAACAGATTAGCTTTTATTTTCTTTTGATTTTCCTAATTGCTGGACTATATTTTTAAAGGACTATTTGTTTTTCACGGTTAGGACTGTTTCAACTTACATCTCTCTTCAACTGGCTAAGGTAGCATTTAAAATTAAATAAGCTTCTTGTAGTGACGTACACTCCAGCTTCTAGTCATTCTCCCAACTTTACACAGAAAATGAATTTTAACACTGTATTGAATTCCTCCAGAAATGCAATAATCAGACACATTCTATAAAATTGGGTTCTGTCCAGTTGCTGGAGGTGGATTATAGATCGACTGCAGGGTTCCTACCAGCGATGGTATTCAAGTCATCCCTCTCTCTTATTTCCATTCACCCTTATTTACAAATTAATTTAATTTTTTTATCTTGTTCTATTATATATTATAGGTAGGCCCTACATCCAAAGAAAATGTCCTGATAAAATATAGAAAAGGCCACAGAGAGATATAGGCAGGAAAACCAGGGAAAGACTAAAGCAAAGATTGGATTTACAATAGCACAAGCCAAAGAAAGCCAGGAGCCACCAGGAACTAGAAGAAGCAAAGAAGGATTCTCCCCTAGAGCCTTTACAGGGAAGCTGGGCCTGCTGACATTTGGCTTTGGACTTCTGGCCTCCACACCTGTGGGAGAATAAATCTCTGTTTTTAAGCCACTCACGTTGTGGTAATTTGATATGGCATCCCTAGGAAATTAATATAGCCATCTACAGGCCATTTAGGCAAATTATTTTATGTGTGAAATGCTCCAGAAAGGACTTTGATGATAATATTTTAGTTTTAAATAATTTTGTGACCACTACAAACATTCAAAAAGTAAGATACTTATACATACCCATGGTTCTTATCATTTTTGTCATGATTTTTCATGTTATAGTTGAAACATCTTTCGGGCAAACAGGCGCTGGCTTGTATAATATCCCTGGAGTCCTCATGTCCAGAAGAAAACCAATTAAAATTTCTAAAGCACAAAAATTTCATCTGAATAATGAAGGGTTGAATAATGGGTGTGAATAAAACCAGCACTGACAGTAAGTGCAGGCTTAGAGCTTATTTATTAGGAAAATTTGTAGATACAGGGCTCACAGAATGCTCACAATCTCCTGGACTCTATCTACAACTTGGAGAGGGGTCTTTGAGCTGCACATGCAGAAAGCAAAGTGAGTTGTGCTTCAGGAGAGGAATGCAGAACCTCTAATACCCCTCATAGGAAAAAGGAGTTGGAACTTGACAAGGACCCCCTAATTGATTGAGAAGACTTGTATTTGCAACAGGTTCCAGCCTTGCTGGCGTAGGAAACACCCACTCAGGGAACGCCACTCTCTAGGGCAGCTTGCTGACCAGCCTAGGTTTTAGTTGGACATTGAAGGCCCTTGTTGGATGGGCAAGCCTATTATAAGAATGTTAATACTGGATTCACACAATGGTAGATAGAGACACTTTTACCCTGAATTTAGTAAGTACCCTTAAAGTGATGTCCACTCTTAAATTTTAAGGGATAATGTAAACAAATGTCCAATACTTAAATTGATGACCTGTTAAAAATTAACCCAACATGCCAATGTGCCTGAACTTCTTGTCCTTTCTGTTATGAATGACACTTCATATTAATATATTGCCATAGATAAAATATCTAAAGAATTTCACTCTTCACATTATTTGGTGTGATTTTATGGTTTACAGCTTTCTTAGACTAATAGACCTCTACTATTACCTATGTCGCATTTCATTTGATTCAAAATGAGCATTAAGTAGCACTTCAGTTCTATTTACAGATGCAAAAAAAGTTATACCAAAAAGTTATACATAAATAAATATCAAAATATTTTATCAAAATATTTACAAAAGATGTCAGTGTTCCTGCAGATCAGGGTAATGGTATCTCGCGATACTATTGTGTTATTNGGATCAGGGTAATAGTATCTCGCGATACTAGTGTGTTATTGTTTATTGATTTAATGATTTTTATATTGTTTAATGATTTTTATTTCTTGCTTTTCCAAGATA
>NC_048222.1:126608318-126732733 GCF_002007445.2 Ailuropoda melanoleuca
CTGAGAAGGCAGTTGCATAGGCTCAAGAAGCAGAGACGCAAAGGGTTCTTTGCCTGCTCAGCTCTCTAGGGGAGCAGGCATGTTGTTTAGAAAATTTTCCACAAGGGCAAACTTTCTACAGGAAATGAGTCACATTAGAAACTCTCAAAGTTTGATTTGGCTTACCTCAAAGGAGTGAGCAGTTATAATAAGTACCTGGATTTATTTGATTCTATCCTACAATGAGTTTCCCACTGAGCTACATACCTTGTCTTATCTACTCTTCATTTCTTCAGGACTCTAGTGGAATGTCGAGTCTTCCACATGTTGGTCCTCATTCATTCAACATCTCACATGATGTTAGGTATTTTCATCTTTGATCTCTCCTGGCATCTTGTTCTTAATTCTATTATTGTCCTTACCATTATACTATGTTTATTTTCTTATGCCTCAGTGCTAAATTCCAAAATATAAATTTCTCCAGACATGGATACAATCTTCTATTCATTTATTCCCCTATCTAGTGTAGTATATTATTTGAGATTTTCCCAAAAGTGAACTCTGATTCAAGGATTCAAATGCAAGTGGTTTATTTGGGAAGGGCAGGGAACCCTGGCATGACAATGGGGCGAGTGATACAGAACAGGGAAAATTATTAAGTGGTGAATTATTAAGCATATTAAATGTTAGGGGAAGCTTGAGAAAATGGTCCAAAACCTAGTCCTTAGATTTATCCTTCCTAAGGACAGGGGAAATTGGAAAACTGAATACCAACTACAGAGAGGAATTGATTGAGGGGTACTCATTCTTTGGCATTTCCAGACTGCTGCCTTGCAATCATGAACACCACAGCTTTCTGGAGTTTAAAGAAAAAAGCCCCTTGGCCCATGTCTACAGATATGGACACTTGGAAGTCTACCTGAATGCATCAAGAGTATCAAGGGATGTGAAATATATAGTGGATGTTAAAGTCTGCATTTTGTACTGCTCCGATTTATTTGTGCCTCATGTTAAATATCCTCCCTCTCATTCCTGCTTCTTTAGAACGGTTGCCAGTCACAATTTCTAGGGAGGAGAGAGACATCATAAAGGAGGGTTAGTGGAACAAATTACAGTTTCCACTGCTGCAATTGATCTCCATCATCTTTCTCCTCTTCTACCCATTCCAGAGTCCCCTCACTCTCGGCCAGCACTTCTGTTTTAGAACGTTTAGCTGATGGCATAATGCAGACCTCATTTCTGATGAGTTAGGGCCTCTTGCTATCATGTCCTGGACAGGCTAAAGTGGCTGCAGGTGCCCATTTACAATTACTACTAGACATAGAAGCACAAAAGAACTGTTCAAGTGAATCTTCTTCTCCATATTATAGAGCAGCAATCTTAGCACCCCATAATAATCAGGACCAATTTTCTATTCTGACATAAGAATGACTTTTTGCCTTTTGTTGGTCTACTGGCCAATCAGGTGTAGCCATAACTTTCATTCTGATGGGCTAAATTTAGTGGTGCTACCAACCTTTCCTAGACAATTCATCTTCCTCGTTTGTTCTGCAAACCATGCCTCTGCTGTGGATGCTCTGTGGTGAACATCAGTGTGGGACACAGAAAGTCATCATCTCTGTGCCTGGTTCTCTAGGTATATCCATTTTTTCCACCTGAAAACACGGTATCTCATGTTTCAATGTTATCTCAGGTCCCTGGCCAACCAGCTAAGTCATTTGCTGCTGCTCAGAATTTTGTGAACATATTTATCTCAGGTCAGCTCTCCTTCTACATAAATTTGATTATTTTAAGTTCTTCCCGCTGAGATACAATCTCTCCTCATAGTCATTCAGAGATACACTCTAGTGGGACTCTCATGCAGCGGCAGTGCTTTGTAAGCTTGCGTCCATATATCTACCCGGCCATTATGAACGGGGGCTTAGTTTTTCTCTTTTCCAATAGCTGGTCATAGGGAGCTTCCTAAGAGACCATAGGTATAAACTGTGGGAGAAGCATCCATGAAAGAAGAATAGAAAGCGTGGCCACCTGCATTGTAAGTTACTTCTACCCTCTAAGCCTGACTGGGTCTGATTCTTAGTGTTTCATTTCAATTGGGTGATGATTACTCTGCATCGAATCACCTCTGTGACTTGGTGGGTTTTGTAATATTCAGCTCAGGATGGACAGCTCTGCTAGCACAGCCACTTAATCCCTCAGGCTCTGTTGCCTGGCATGTGCTGGGGCTGAATATCAAGTCAGGAACTGCTTTTAATATGGTGACTACTTCTTTGCTGGAGTTGACACATCTTTGCTCTAAAAGTCCCAGGGTCTGTGCTCTGACACTTCTACTGGGGCTTGCCAGAGATTTTAGCAAAGCATTTTAATATGCCAAGTAACTTTAAATTGGAAGCTTTCAAGCCATCCACTAAATGGGGTGGGGCTGTATTTTCAAATGTGATATGTGCTGTCTTCAAAATATGAAGAAGCCTACTAAGCCTTAGTTTTTCTCTTTTCCAATAGCTGGTCATAGGGAGCTTCCTAAGAGACCATAGGTATAAACTGTGGGAGAAGCATCCATGAAAGAAGAATAGAAAGCGTGGCCACCTGCATTGTAAGTTACTTCTACCCTCTAAGCCTGACTGGGTCTGATTCTTAGTGTTTCATTTCAATTGGGTGATGGATTACTCTGCATCGAATCACCTCTGTGACTTGGTGGGTTTTGTAATATTCAGCTCAGGATGGACAGCTCTGCTAGCACAGCCACTTAATCCCTCAGGCTCTGTTGCCTGGCATGTGCTGGGGCTGAATATCAAGTCAGGAACTGCTTTTAATATGGTGACTACTTCTTTGCTGGAGTTGACACATCTTTGCTCTAAAAGTCCCAGGGTCTGTGCTCTGACACTTCTACTGGGGCTTGCCAGAGATTTTAGCAAAGCATTTTAATATGCCAAGTAACTTTAAATTGGCAGCTTTCAAGCCATCCACTAAACGGGGTGGGGTTGTATTTTCAAATGTGATATGTGCTGTCTTCAAAATATGAAGAAGCCTACTAAGTACATTTTTCTTAGTGGTAGGGGTGCAACATGCAATAGCTTGTCTTTTATCTTGGAGGAGATATCTTGACATACCTCTAAACCCTGGACATTTAAAAATTTTACTTGTGTGACATATTCTGGAAACTTTTAATGATTTATCTTCTACCCCATTATACATATGGTCTTACAAGGGCACCCAGTGCACATGCCACTTACCTTTCTTTAGGTTAAATTAACATGGTGCCTCAATGTAATAGATCAGTGTGATGTAAAGTGAAATGTCCAGATGATCAAGGTCCCGTCTGACTTTCTTGTGATGAAGAGAGTCAACCTCATCCAATGACAGAACTGAATTTATACTGCTATTTATTCCAGGTGAATGTGAATGATTCTGATTCTCCATGATAGGGATTAATGGAATGCATTAGTTAAATCAATAGCTAGATACCAAGTCCTAGAATTTATGTAAAATCTTATAGTAAAGATACCACCTACAACACAATAGCTATGATTAGGACTATCACTTAAATAATTTATGTCATTGCTGTAATCCATGTGGCTTTTTTAGGGACCATACTAGTAAACAGGGATGTAAGTGGCACCATGACCTCTGGATCCTTTAAGTTATTGAGAGTAGCACTAATATTTACCATTTTATCTGGAGTAAAGCGTTAGTTCTGATTTACTACATCAATCAGGGAAAAGAGAGTAGTGTGAGGGCTTCCTCTCGGGCCTTTCCTATCATCATGGCTTTTACTCCAAAGGACAAGAAACCAATGTGTGAATCAAGTCAACTACAAAGTATTTCCATCCAGGAGAAGTAGGCCTGGAAAACAATTGGACACATTGTGAAATAGGCTTTAATTAGGATTCCAGTTATCACCTGGACTTTTTATGTCCCATTCTAACAGTAGGGCCATGCTGGCATTTGAGACTTCAAGTATCATTGTCATTCTACATCCTGTATTCAAATATCCTAAAAATTTTAGTAGATCCATTTTCCCATTGTACTAATATTTTAGTAAGTGACTAAAGATAACTTTGGGGAATATGGAGGAAAATCACTACTCAATATATTTGCTTTTTTGGGTTCTTTTGCAAAATGAGCTAGCCTCCACCTTAAACAATGAACTATGGGTCACAGAATTGCCTCATATGTAGAAACTAGATGAGACATCATGGTTTTCCATTGTGCCCACCTATGTCAGTCTTTAGTTCTCTCATTCCTGATCTTTTCTGGTCACATACGTCGAGGAAGACATTTATCATCTTTTTCTCCATCTCACCTATTGGAATATCATGGTATGTCAGCTATTACTATAGATTACTGCAAGTCAGATCCCCTCAGATGACATCTACTTTGCTTCTGACAGTTAAATGTTTCTACATGACCCTTATTATCTCAGAATTGTATTATCTCCTTTGACCCTAAAGAGCCCAATACCATAGAGATTTACCCTACCGTCAATCTTGATTTACAAAGAACAACCAACAGTGAGCTTCTTAATGATGCTAGTGCCCTTCTCACCGCTGTTACTGTTATAATAAAGTAGATGTTTCTGGGGTCTATTAGGGGATATAGATAGCTGGTATGTCATCGGATCTTTGGGAATAAACTCTTTCACTCTTTCCTTTTGTACTTTCTTCATTATTCTATCAAGGCTCCCTAGTCAAGCATCCTTATGATCCATTCCCAGGAAGCTTCTAATATTTCCTGGCAGTAGATATGTTAGTTATGTCTTGCAGCTGTATTAGTGATAAACATTTTTCTTCAAAAGCAGAACGAATACTTCCCTTGAGCCATGCTGAAATATGATCCTAGTTATTTGCCTAGAATATGCAAGGGAAGGTGGGGTCAAATCTCAGAGGACAGTTATTGTTTTTTTGAGGCAATTGCCAAATGTAAATCCTCTGCATGGTCCTCAGACAAGGACAATTTTCTATCCTTGAGCAACGGGCAGTAAACAACTTCTACAGTCCCAGGGCATTCATGGAATGTGGAGGTTCAAGTTTGCTTAATACATTCACACGTATGTTCTCATCTAAATTTAAAGGTCCCAATACTGCCTCATAATCCTTACTCTGTAACAAAGGCCTCCTGCGCTGAAAGGGAGAAAAGAAAGGCAAAACAAAAAAACCTGCAATTTCCTTCACTCACCATCTTATCCTGGGCCTTGTTTTTAGCCCTTAGCACACTAGCTATGGGAGGTGAGAGTCTTTGGCTCCACATAAAAAACTTCTGACTCTTCCATTGTGGTCTGAATTGTTGGTTGGCCAACCTAAACCTGTCCTTTCCTTCCTTTATTGCATCATTGACATTTAATGAGAGGCAACCAACTCCATATTTCTTGAAATTTCCATTATTAGCATAAAAGCCAAATGTTGAAAAATTACATGATCAGTGCATCACCCTTTATCTTTATCCTATCCCAATTCAGTTCAAGTGAGACTTAATAATTGTAACACTTTAGCATTCTAGGGGTTATGCCTCCTCTACCGGAACCACCAATGGGCTTCTTGTTGTCATTTGACTATAATGATCAGGAACTGCTTCTTGGGACCACTTCTGATAAACTGTCTTAGTGTGGGTTTTTCAAAAGCAGATCCAAAGACAAGAATTTGAGTGTAAGTAATTACTTGGAAGTGCAGGAAACATGGTTTTAGAAGTGGGGGACATAATACAGGAAGGGAAAGCTGTCAATAAATGGTGAGTTATTAAATGTGCATCTGAGCTATTTAATATGAACTAAAGCATGGTGCAATTCTGAAGAAAGATGACTAACATATCTAAAAATTATTCTACCCAAGGAATAAGGGAACTAGAGTATTTATATATCATCTCCTGACAGTAATTCATTGAGAGTTGCTGGTGGTAGAGATGATAGTGGGTCCCATGATGAATAATACATCTTTTAACAGTTTCAATTAAAAAATCCCAAACTCTTGGGCCCAAAGATGAACATGTTGACATTTGGAACTTAATGCATTTAAAGAAGGTAATGGGTGGGCATAAAGAACATCTATTGTGCATTGTATGTGGGATATATTAAGTGTAGAAAAATATATGACTAGTATTAATCATTATGGGAAGTTGGGCTCTTAGGAAGTTAATTTTCATATGAAAGTAACTAAACTTTCAAAAGACACTATATTTAAATGTGAGCTTTTATGAAAGCACAAGAAGTTTACTGTTGAATACAGGCAAAATGTAATGCAAAAATAGAGCTTCCAGAATGTTAGGATGGGTTTTGACACTTGGAGTCAAAGTCATTCTACATATGAGAATTTGCATGATTTGTTATCTCTAATAATAATTTTATCTGTATCAATCTTGACAAATTTCTAAAACTCTTTGAGTGTCAGGGAACTTATTTGAAAGCTGGAGTTTATTGCAGTTCATATTTTGACTGCAAGTGACAGACTCAAACAATAAATAGCATATTTATCATCTCTCATAACATGAAGTCTGGAGGTGAGAGAGTTTCAAGAGTTGATAAATTCAGCGACTTGGAGTTAATGTGCCACATTTCTTCTGTCTTTTTGCTCAGCCGTTCTCAGCATGGATTAGCATGCATGTTAGTTTGGCTCCTCCTCACAGTTCAAGGGGCTCACGTGCAAAAGATAGCATCCAAACAAAAAATATATCCGTTTTGTGTCCACTTTTTTTTACTCTGAAGAAAATCTCAAATACCTTTAGCATACTTTTCCTCACTTTCCATTGCAGGGATTGTATATATGCCCACGTCTAATCACATGGCAGCTGGGAGACAATTCTCCATGGTGGTCTCATGTTTCTGCACGTATTTGCAAGCAGAGGTCCTGAGTGTTCTCTGTTCTGGACCATCTTTTGAAGAATGTTTGCATAATGAAAAAGCCTTGAAAGATAGAAATAGTGTGTTCCTCTGGAGCAGAGAATGAGTTTACTTATATTCTTGGCAAATAAAGGTAGTGTCTTCTTTGGGATTAAAGACAGCTTTGTTTATTGAACATTATAAAAGACTGAGGTTCCTTAAGTTTCAATTTCCTCTTCTGTGTTGTACCCCACTATGTGTGCAGGGATCAACTGGCCTTCTTTGCATCACTCTGTGGGGATCAGGTCTCAGAGAGCTGGTGTAAGACCTGCTGGTATTCTGGCTACTGATAATGCAGTGGGTATTAAAGTGTGCTTGATCTGACTCGGAAATAATGTGTCTTCTACCAGAAACTGTGGAACTGTGGCAGGCTAACTTGTTAGCTAGCAAGTCAGGTAGAAGCTCAGATCTGAACAATTCATGAGACAAAGGGAATAAAAAACTCAAATACACAAAGGCTTACACCCTGAATCTGGGAATATTTGAAAACATTTCACTTAAGAGTAGAACAAAGAAAATTAGAGTTCTATTTATAAAGAAGTACGTTATCTGAGATGGCTATTGGATGAATAGCAACGATTACAACCACTGCAACACACATACATATGTACACAAACTATTTTCCCCAAGGCTAATAAATACCTTGCAAAATAATTTTGATTATTAGATGTGTATTTAATAATTCTAGCCAGTTGATATTTAAAAGTGCGTAAATCCATTTATAAAATGGATTATGGGATGACTATTGCTTTTCAAAATAATTTATGAATATATAAAGTAATATATATGTATTTTAAAAGTCCAAATACAAAATACAAGTTAAATACCCATTTTTGCTTCACAATGGCTGAATAAATGCAAGTTTTTAAAAAAAACCTCTCTTCTCTTTCAAAATCTCATTGAAAGAGAGAAGAAACATAAAATTTAAAATAAATCTTTAGCAATATTAGGAAATGTGAAATGTAGCCATAAACAGATAAAAAGAAGAATTTCTGAGAAGGTAAATAAAAATGAGAGTAGGTTATACTGATAAACAATTCTAATGAAACCAAGATGCAAAACTGGATTGAGAGTATTATTTTTAATTATATGAAAGTATATAGAATGGAAACTTCAGAACCATTCTTATGCATAAATTAAAATTTGCCAAAAATAGAACTACCCTAAAATCCAGCAACTGCACTACTAGGTATTACCTAACGGATACAAAAATACAGTTTCAAAGGGATACATGCACCCTGATGTTTATAGCAGTATTATCAACAATAGCCAAACTATGGAAAGAGTCTGAATGTCCATTGACTGATGGATAAAGAAGATGTCAGTCAGCAAAATAAGTCAGTCAGAAAAACACAAATACCATATGATTTCATTCATATGTGGAATTTAAGAAACAAAACAGGTGAACATATGGGAGGGGTGGTGAAAAGAGAGAGAGGGAAATAAACCATGAGACTCTTAAGGATAGAAAACAAACAGGATTGATGGAGAGATGTGGGTGGGAAATGGGCTGGATGGGTGAGGAGGGTACCTGTTTGAGGAGCACTGGGTGTTGTATGTAAGTGATGAACCACTGGGTTCTACTCTCAAAACCAATACTGTATTGTATGGTAGCTAACTAAAATTTAAATAAAAATTTGAAAAAAATTGCCATAAGATTTGTTTTAATAGTTGGGACAAAAGAAATGTATATTTCTAATTTATACCTATGCTTAACAATAAATCTGGGTAAATTAATCTGAGTAAATATAAGATCTCAATAAAAAATATCCTAAAAGCAAAAATGCAAAAAACAAAAAACAAAAGAAACTGTTTTTAGCATGGTGAAAGATTTGCAAATGAAAAAATAAATCTATCTTTATAAATAGACTTTGGATGTGGAGGGCCTTTCTAAAAAGGAAAGGAAAAGAGCTCTAAGGAAAAAGCCTGGCAGGGGTGCCTGGGTGGCTCAGTCATTAAGCGTCTGCCTTCAGCTCAGGGCGTGATCCCAGAGTCCTGGGATCAAGCCCCACATCAGGCTCCTCCACTGGGAGCCTGCTTCTTCCTCTCCCACTCCCCCTTCCTGTGTTCCCTCTCTCGCTGGCTATCTCTTTCCCTGTCAAATAAATAAATAAAATCTTTAAAAAAAAAAAAAGGAAAAAGACTGGCAAATTTAGCTGAATAAAAAAGCCTTTCACATGTCAAAATTCATCGTGATCAATGTCCAAATAAAGCCATAGTTTGAAAAAAAATTGAAACGCCTAGAAATCAACATGAAAAAGACATGTAACTTAATAGATTAATTTGCAAAAGGTATGAAAAAGTAATCACAAAAGTTGTTGAAACTGGAAAAGATGCTTAACTGCGTTGGCAATGAAAAGGATTTAAAAATGAGATATTTTGCAACTAATTACTTGGGCAAAAATACTCAAAATTGGTATTACTGAGTGTTAGTAATGGAAAAAGATTTTTTTCGTACATTATTTTGTGGAAGAATGAATTGGTACAATGTTTTTGTGGGTGATTTGACAGAATATATAAATTGTCAAAATTTACCTCTGTGTTGCTGCACTGATTTCATGTTAGGGATCTGTCCTAAAGAACTTAGTATTCAGAGTGCAAAAATTTTTCTCTATTAGAATATTCATTATGGATATGGTAGTAATAGTTAACAATTAGAAAGTAAACTAAGGATCCAATAAGAGAGGAGTGATTAATTAATACATTTGTATGGACTATTTATAATTAATAGATCAGCCAAATCCCATCAGACTGCTGGATGTGTGGATGAGCTCACCCAAGACCAGGAAAAACTGCTGGTGAGCCTAGTGTCGCAAACTGGTGGGGTAAATATATCTATTTTGTATGCCACTAATCACTGGTGTTTATCTGTTATGCAGTATTATTGTAACAATAATTATTGAAAACACATATAACTAAGAAAATACTAGTAATCAGAAATTTTAGAGATATTTTATGTAACTATTACAAAGAAGAAAGTGAAACAACCCAAAAGAAGATAGTCTAAGTGACAATAAACCAAAAAGGATGTATAATATCATTAAAAATCAGGGGAATGCAAATTAAAATTACCAAGAGATACTATTATGCATCTACTAGATTGGCAAAAATTTAAAACTCTGACACTATTGTGTATTAGCAAGAAAGTTCCAAGAAATGGGAATTTTCTTTACTGTTGGCGAGTGTATAAATTGCTACAACTTTGGAAAAGAATTATCTTTTATTTATTACCCAACAAAGTTAAAAATCTATATACCCAATGTCTAATCAATTTTACTTCTGACTCTATACCCCTACACATATGCAGCAGGAAATATATAGAGTAGAATGTTCACAGCAGCACTGTTCATAATAGCAAACACTGGAATCCAACAAAAGGCCTGTTGATGCTGCATTGGGTTAATACACTTTGGTCTATTCATCAGCGCACTTTACAAACAGTAACAATGATCAAACTGCAGAAAGATGAGTCACGGCAGTTAAATCTCACAAAGAAAATGTTGAGCATAAAGACAATCACAGACAAATAAAAAAAGTGTGTCAATTAAAATAAAAATTTTTAAATATAAAAATTTAGTTTACTTGATGGATTCACACACAGCTTGAAAAACAACAAAGAAAAAGTGTGAGATTAATCATCTTAAAAATCACAGTAGTGGCAGTATATAAGGAAATGCTGTGGAATAGGACATGATAAGTGGTTCCAAGTGACTGCAATGCGTATTTCTTAACCTGAGACATACGTGATTTATAGATCATCTTTTCTTTTTTTCCTTTTGATAGTCATTGACATACTTCTACTAAATAGAATTGTAGAGAAAAACTGCATTTTGGGAAAGGGATAAAGTTATAATTATTAGAAAGTATATACAGCTGTTTTATATAGTTCCAATTTATATACATTTATATTTGCATACAGATATAAATACATATTTATAGTTTTCATATGTTTATATATAGTTATATATTAGTTATAATTTATATAGTTATGTATATAGTTTTAATGCATACTTTATGTTTATTTATATGTATAAATATAATTTTTATATATTTTAGTTTATATATAGCTTTATATATGTAATTATAATATAGTTATACATAGTTACATATAGTTGTATGTATAATTATAGCTATTATAATGAAATGTTTTTGTCATAGAAACCATTTTATTTATTCCACGTCTCTTTTGTATTCCTAAGTAGAAATACATCTGTGTGTGCATATGTGTGTACATGTATACATATATGTGCATGTATGAATGTATATGTGCCATTTTAAGGCTCATTTTTACTTAAAATGAGTCGTTCAATACATTTTTATTGAACTCTTAAGAGTTAATATCATGATAATGTATATATTTCATACAATTGGCATATATTTTGCTTTAAAGGAAAAGGTATGTCTTTACCTATCCTGGCAACATAATAAAGGTACTATTAAAAATTTCCAGGAAAAAGTAATAAATCCTAAATATTAAATTATCTATTCTATAGTAAGCACTTGGAGTATAGTGATTTAAAAGAAAGATGTTGGGGAAGAATACAACCCTATAAATGTAAATTAAGAACAAAAATAAATAGAACCTTTAAATGGGGTGATAAACTTTTCCTTTTTCTAGTTCAGAAAACTTGTTACTATGAACACTCACCTAAAAAATAATTCTTATCTATAGTGTACTTACAGTGATACTTGAAGAAAGGTTTTGATCACAAACACAACTTCCTTTATGTAAGCACATTTCTGTGATAAGAAAACAAAGAACTCATTATAATCTCTCAAAGTTGATTAAATATACACATGAGACATTTTTCAAGCAATAAAATGCCAAATAATACATTGGCAAATGCCATACTTATCGTTGGATACTACTCAAAGGAAAACATTGACGTCTGGAAGTTGAAACATTCATAAAGTTAAATTATGAAGTAGAAAACCAAAGCTTAGAAACTTGTCTAAAGTAGCCACTGTGATATGTGGTAATAGTGTAATGACATGTAGTGACAAATGTGGCACTTAAAATATGGATATATCTTGAGGTATCTCATTTAACTATTTTTGACTGACCTGTTCTACGTTTTATGTGAACGTCATAGGGTCTTGCCATTTCAGGTGTGCCAACGCTTACTCAAGTCCTTCGATTAGCAGGTGTTGATATTTCATAACGCCCTTCCTTTTTCCTTGTATTGGTTCCTTTTTTATGTACAGTAAGAAAAGTTAATATGTGTCTGTAGCAAATACCTTTATCGAGTTTCCACCAGAAAAAAAAAATAATGAGAATAAGAGGAAAAAAAGATAATGTACAATCTTGATTTCCATGAAAACTTATTGGTTAAAATTACTTCAAACTTGGAGATTGCTCAGGACTTGGAATGAGGATAACATGATTTGGCATTTCCTTTAGCTGCCTTTTCTTAAGTGAACAACAGATTTTACAGAAAGAATGCATGAAATCATTTCAAGGAAATGTATTTCTAGACTGTCTGTACTTAATATAACCTGAGTTCTGATCTTTATCCTATGGCTTACAAACCTGACTATAGTCCATTTATGTAAACTTTCTAAGCCCTGGTTTCCTCACATGTAAAGAGGGAGAATACATACATGTGGTTCATACATACATATGAGATCTAAGTATTAAATGAGATAAACGAAGTATGTAGTGTAGTATCAGACCCATAGTAAAGAATCAAAAACTTCTACCCAGTTATACGGTCTCTGAAGTGAGAAAATAGATGTATGCTTTCTTTTTTTTTTTTTTTTTTAAAGATTTTATTTATTTATTTGACAGAGACAGAGACAGCCAGTGAGAGAGGGAACACACAGGGGGAGTGGGAGAGGAAGAAGCAGGCTCATAGCGGAGGAGCCTGATGTGGGGCTCGATCCCATAACGCCGGGATCACGCCCTGAGCCGAAGGCAGACGCTTAACCGCTGTGCCACCCAGGCGCCCCAGATGTATGCTTTCTTAATTGTCTTTGAACATTGTCATTTGCCTTTCGCATTTTTAATCTAAGAAATTCTTTCAGCGTCTTCAAGCTTTTGGCAGTGCTATAAACAAGGAGGGTATTCACATTTCATGTTGCCAATCATGTTTCATTAACAGAGGATTCCTTTTAATTCATATAGTTTTTATTTTAACCAATCTATGATAGCAAAAGAGAATCAAATTGCATTGTTATTACTACTCTGGGTTCTTAGCATTGAAGTGACTATCAAAATTGTATCTAGGATTTTTCTAAAATTTCATAGAGTTCTAAAAATGAGGGGCCCCTGGGTGGCTCAGTCAGTGAAGCATCTGCCTTTGGCTCAGGTCATGATCCCAGGGTTCTGGGATCAGCCCCGCGTCAGGCTCTCTGCTCTCTCTACCTCTGCCTGCCGCTCTGCCTACATGTGCTCTCTGCCAAATAAACAAATAAAATCTTTAAGAAATAATAAAAATTAAAAAATAAAACTATAATAATGGTCAGGCCTATGAATATCTAAAAAGGCATTAAAGAAAGTACTATTTTTCCTTCTACGTCTTTTGTCTTCCTCCACATTGCTTCTAAGAAGTGTTGAAACAATTGAGTTAATGTTTGGAAAAATAAGCATCCCTACCTCATGCCATAATTCAAAACAATTTAATCTTCAAAGGAATTAAATATGTAAACAAAAAAGTTTAAGAAATAAAAGAAAATATTGGCAAATAGTTATCAGACTTATGGTTGTAAAGGTACTCTCTTAAGTGTGGCTAATCTGAAGAGAAAATGGACCCTCAACCATAATTTAGTTCAGATGTCAAGACAGATGATGCCACACACATACCAAGAGAATAGGAAAATGTTTATTACTCATGTAATGAGGCTTTTGGGGAAGGGCAGGACAGACTTCCCAAGCTGATCTGAAAACAGCTTGAGAGAGCAAGAAAAAGAGTTTGACTTGGGGTTTTTATTATGGTTAGGGAGTGGGGCTTGGATGAGGGTTCCCACATGCAAGCAGAGGCTTGCAAAGTTTGAGTTTCCCCTGACAATAACCAAAGGAGGAAGCACCCAGGCTTTCTTATTAGCTTGCCCAGATGTAGAGCAGAAGGAAAAGAATGAGATGTGAAGCATAAAATTTGTTCTAAGCCAAACACCAAAAAATGGCATCAGAATCCTTATGGTATTAAGTACTCATCCAGACATAGATATCATTAAAAAAAATCATTGCTATATAGTTTTGTAATATTCAACAACCAAAACCCTCCATAATTAAAATGAATGGTATTAAAAACTGTAGCATATTTTCAGTGTTTATTGAAATGTTAATAACAAAGGTTCCTGACAAATGGATATAAAAAGATGTAAATTACTAAGGAAAAATAGTCAAAGAGCATATATAGCTAATTCACAAAAGAAGAAATGCAAATGGCTAAATCTACACACGCACACACACACATACACACAAAGACCCTCAATTACATCAAAGAAATATTTTTTAAAAGATTACAAATTCGATATGGTATTTTTCTTTTGGAAAAACGGCACAGATTAACAAAAAATAAAATTTAGGTCAGGTGCTCATCCTGAGTAATGGCACTGTTGAGAAGTACTGACGGAAGTTGTGATGGTACACACTTTGGGGAGCAGTACTGCAACTAAGTGTCAAAATTTTTAAAAGCACAAAACTCTGTGATCTAGCAATTTCATCTTTGAAAATTTTACTCAAGGAAATTAAATAGATATGCGTAATTATTTATCTTTAAGGATGACCAACATAGAGTTATAAATAATAAAAACAAAATCCAGAAACATAGGAAAAATGACATGCCCAGCAATACATGAATAATTGCATATAAATTATGTTATCTTTATATAATGTACATTTATGCAGTTTTTAAAATTGTATTTCAGAAATAAATTATATAATTATGACTAAGCACAAACATGTTATAAAAACATGGTATGTGCGTGTATATATATGTGTATACACATACATAGTGTGTGTGTATGTGGGTGTCCATATATAGAGAACTTAAAGATCTACTTGATACCTCCATTTGAACATCTGACAAACATCTTTTGAAGTAGTGTTTTAAACAAACAAAAATACATTTTAGACAGAATTTTTTCCCTCCTAATTTTTTTCTTCAATCTTACCTCCTCTCTATAGATGGCACCACCATCCACTTGACCTAGGTGGCGTTCTAGATCAATCCTCTTAATCCTCTGCTGTCATCCATTCCATCCTTAAGTCCTGTGCTCTACCTCTAAAAACATATTCTTACCTCCTTGTCTTTACCTTCACTGATTTTCTTCCAATTCAAGCCACGTTCTTTCACCTGAACTAAAGAATAGCCCACACTTCAACGCTCTGCTTCTCTCTCAGCCCACCATGTTCCATTCTCCACCCAGAAGTCACCTTTTTTATAAAAGTAATCAGACATAGCACTCTTCTGCTTAATAATTCTTTAATTACCTTTTCCTTAAATAAAAAGTAAACCATATGAAGTGAATTAGTCAGCAATCCCACCTCTGTGTATATATCTAAAAGAATTGAAATCAGGATTTCCAAGAGATATCTGTGCTCTCATGTTTATTGTAGTACTATCACAATAGCCAAGACATGAAAACAATCTAAATGTCCATTGGCAAATGAATAAAGAAAATGAGGTACATACATACAATGGGATATTATTCAACCATAAAAAGAGGAAATCCTACCAATGTGTGACAACATGATAAACCTGGATAGGTATTATGCTGACTGAAATAGGCCAGTCACAGAAAAACAAATACTGCATGATTCCACTTATATAAGATATCCAAAATATTCAAACTCATAGAAACTGAAAGTAGAATGGTAGTTGCCAGGTGCTGGGGGAAAAAGGGAAATGGAGAGTTGCTGCTGTTCAATGGGTATAAAATTTGTTATGCAAGATGAGTACATTCTACATACCTACTGTACATTACCCCCAATGATACTGTATTATGCACTTAAAATTTTGTTAAAAAGATAGTTCTCATGTTAACTGTTCTTACCACAACAAAAAAAAATTTTTTAGTAAAATAAAATCCAAACTTCTCACCATGGCTTACACAATCTGGTCCAAATGCTTTTCCATTTTCACCTCATTATCAATCTCTCCCTTGCTCAATATTTTCCATAATTTCTGATGTTGTTGTTGTTTTGGGGGGTTGTGTGTGTGTGTGTGTGTGTGTGTGTGTGTGTTCCATTACACTGAAGCTTATTCCCGCTTTAGGGGTTTGCATTTTTTTTATGCTGCCTGGAAAATTTCTCTCATGCATGACTACATCTTATTATCCAGGCTGTAGCTCAAACATCATATCCTCCTCCTTTCCTGACAACCCAATTGAATTACATGCCTTATGCCTGTCTCCTGTCATGCTTTATGTTATCCTGGTTTTTTTCTTCCTATTATAATTATCAGACATTTTGTTGTTCTTACATGATTTTATTTTCATTGTCCTTCCTACCATAATGTAGGGTCCAGGAGCAGAAAGTTGGCTGTCTAGAATAGCGTTTGTACATAACAGATGCTCAGTTAATAGCCATTGATTGAATAAATATATAAAAAGCAGAAGTAGTGAACATCAATATATTATTACATTTATGTGTAAGTAGTTAAAGAATAATTTATGTGTGGGTAGTAAAAATATAATCTTCATTTCTTCCTTTCTCAGTAGGTTCCAGACTCAGTGTGGGACTTGAACTCACAACTCTGAGATCAAGAGTTGCATGCTCTACCTACTGAGCCAGCCAAGTGCCCCCCAATTTCTCCTTCTTTATCTACTCCCAAATGCTGAAGATTTCCCCCAATCAACACATAACATATTTGTATAAAATACATTATAAAAAGTATGCAAGCAATTTAAAACCTTTAAAATGCCAAAATTCATTCTCCTACTTTAAAATCCTGCATATTGAATTTAATTTAATCTCTTGTTTATTTAGCATTTTGAGTGTCTCAACAAAAGAAAATAGTAATTTGATGGACTTGATGACTTCTAGAACATTTTCCAGATACTATGATCAAATTCCATAGTAGGTGGTAAATCTAGAAGTTTTAAAAGATAAAATTAATTTGTACAAATCATAAAACCTGGATTTGCCTTTTATAAATTACCATAAATGTAGTTACTGCGATTTCTCTCTTGTTCTCATAAGTTAAGGGATAACATTTAAATAATCATTTGAGGATTTCCATTATTTGCTTCAAGTAATCACAAATTGTTTCTGCAGGGAAAATAGAAAACTGATAATACAAAAGTATTATGAAAATGAAATTAAAACGTTTTTCCCTTCCTTCTTTTCTTGGATCTGGGAATTGTGCATCTTGCTTTAAACTGCGTATTTCCCAACTTTTATGAAGTGAAATAAAATTAATGGGAAAAAGTAGTTGCAGCAAAACCCAAGCTACAGTCTGCGAAAATCATTACTGGTGTTCTAACTATTGACACATGCCACATTACTTGGCCAAATGTGTAATTTTACTAAGATTGTTCTATATAATGAATCATTAGCTTCATAGAAATATAAATTGAGCCCCCAAAGACAATAAATATCCAAAAGTGAGTCATTTTCCATGCTTAATAGCAATTTGAGAAATGTAAATTTTAGAAATAATCTAAGTAAAATATATTGCTATTTTACTCATGATTTTTTATCTGTGAAATGGATTTCTCTGGTATGAAAAATTACATGTTGTTCAAACTTTCAGCATACACATGAAGATGAAATAATTTACAAACAAGAAGGATTATCCTCATAAAAGCTTCTTATTCACAGATATACTTAATACTCTTTGTAATCAATTACCTTGCTTCTCATCTGACTATTTATTGATTTGGCCTAATACCTGTATAACTTCCTACATGCTGTATAATATAGAATGGAAGATTAATAAAATCTGTAATGGATATAGCAGAGAAAAGAATTTAAAAAAAAAGTATCTCAGCAAGATTGTTCACGGATGTCAAAACAAATCACCAAGAATACAGAAGGCTCTGTTTCAATTATCTTTAGAGGGAGGGCATGAGAATGGAGAGGGAATTAGTTTCCTCTCCTTATTGCTTAAACTATAAAACTATGAAGCATTAAATGTCTTCTGGGAGCTCACCCAATTTTGGAAAAATAAGCTTGATTCTCTGGAATTTGATGCATTCCTCTCCAGAATATAAGCTCATCCAGAGTTGTGTGCTAAATAAATGCTGGAACAGAGAAACAGAGAAAGGGGAGGGGGAAAAAATCAATAAAATAAATTATGATGAAAAGATAATGCACAGTGCCACACACATTAATAACACTTATTTTGAAAGGTAATATTTAAGTAAGCATGAAAAGTGAGCCACTGGGGAATTGAGATTAAAATAAATCATATGCCTGTTCAATAATTATCTGAGTAAAAGCTAAACACATTCATTAGCAAATGCAAATGATTCTTTTAATTAGACATCAACAAATGAGGTCCAGTAGCAGAAGTCATGCTGTTTGGTCTCGATAAATTTTTATTCTAAAGCTCCAACATTGCAGCTTTCCCTGAGTTTCTTCTACAGTCTACACATAACGAATATGAATTTAAAAATTTTAAAAACTACATTTTCTCATTTCCCCAGCTGAATATTTTGAGAACAGGTTATCTTATTTTTTCTCTTATTGGTCAAAAGCCAAAAAAAAAGGTGTTTATCAATTATCTAATAAATTCAATCAGTAAAAAGTAAAATTATAGTCTGAATATCCCATGCTCTCTGTGGTGACATATCATTTAAGGTCAACACATTTACAATGAAAACTATTTCATAAAAATGTATCATGCCTGGAAACTGGTACTGAGTTTAACTCAAAGCAAAAAAGATTTGTTTGTAACCCATAGAATTCATATTCCACAAAGGAAAGGAAAATGGTATATGTATATTTATGTATAATTGATTTAGTATCCTCTGTATCATGTGCTTACATTTTTTATTTCATTAAAATTTCTCAGTAACTATGAAACACTAGTGATATTCTCATATTTTATGACCAAATAAATAGTGATTCACAAGACTAAGTAACTTGCTTTAGCTTACACAGCTACTAAGTGGCAGAGCTGAGATTTAAGGGACTATGTGACTAAGAATCTCATAATACTAATCCTAAAACAATCTAACCCAGAGACAGAAATTACTTTTTCTTGATCCATATGGTTAGTTTTAAGACTGTTTATTCAACCTAGCATCACAATGGGGTGTCACCCTAGTACATACCAAAGTGAACTATCTCTATTGGCACATCCAAGACGGTCTCTTCTCCAACATCTCCGACCTCAGGAAGTGGCACCGCCTTGCATCCAAGTAACTACAGCTGAAATTTCACTCTCCTTCTTTCGGAATTCCCCAAATGTGAAGAACTCTTCTTATTTTCTCCAAAAATCTTTGAATGTCTTAACTTTCCTCTGTTCCGCATTTTTGCCCCTACAGACTAGTAAATAAATGGGATCCTTTACAATTACAAATTTCAAAATGTAGTGAAATACCAACTCTAGACAAGTTGAACGTTCATTTAATCTATTAAACTAAGTCTTAATTTTTGTTTCCTAAATCTCTGGTTTCACTAAGTGCTAAAACTTATATAAAACTATTTCTAGGCATAGGTTTCAGTTTAATTAGGAACTAAATTGCTTTTAGTTTCAATAGTAAAATAGTAATTTGTGATAGTTTTAAGTTGTCATCTAAAAGAAATGAAGGACATGTCTCTGGCTAAAATTAAGATAATTAAGTAAAATTTTAAAAATTCTATTTTAAAATTCTCACTTAAAAATAACTTTGTTGGGGGGCGCCTGGGTGGCTCAGTCGTTAAGCGTCTGCCTTCGGCTCAGGGCGTGATCCCGGTGTTCTGGGATCCAGCCCCACATCAGGCTCCTCCACTGGGAGCCTGCTTCTTCCTCTCCCACTCCCCCTGCTTGTGTTCCCTCTCTCGCTGGCTGTCTCTCTCTCAAATAAATAAATAAAAATTAAAAAAAATAATAACTTTGTTGGGGCACCTGAGTGGCTCAATCGGTTAAGCATCTGACTCTTGGGTTCAGCTCAGGTCATGATCTCAGGGCAGTGAGATCGACCTCCACCTCGGGCTCTATGCTCGCACAGAGTATGCTTGAGGTTCTCTCTCCCTCTCCCACTGCCCCTCCCCACCACTTGCATGCGCACATCTCTCCCTCCCTCTCTCTCAAATAAATAAATAAATCTTAAAAAAAAATTAAAATGATTGTTTTTTGGTGGGGTACAAAAGAAATGGTGTACAAATAAATTTTAATATATCTGTAGATTCGTTTAGCCTCTACAATAATCAAAGTTAAAAAGAAATGTTTGTTCCTTTCTAATTAGTATTCTGTTGGGCAGATATACCAGAATTTGTTTATCCATTCACCCATAAAAGAGTATATAAGTTCGTTTCAGCTTTTGCAGTTATGAATAGAGCTGCAATAAATATTAATGAACAGGTCTTTTTTTTGGAACATAACCCAAGAGTAAGATTGCTGGGTCATATAGTAAGTATGTGTTTAACTTTGTAAAAATGTCAAACCTTGTTCCAGAAGTGATATGACATTTTGCACTCCCATCAACAATGTATGAGAGTTCCAATTGTTGAAAATCTTAGCCATCACTTGGTCTTATCATCCCTAATATTCCAGGTTTGCTTCTGCTATCATTTCCCTGTGTCTGAAAAACTTATTTCAGTAGTTTTTCTAGAAAGGCTAGTGAAAAACTTCTCTCCATTTTCCTTTATGAAAATACCAAATTTCCCCTCCATTCTTGAAAGATATTTTCCCTGGATATAGAATTCTAACTCAATTTTACCCTTGAAAAAACATTATTTTGTCTGAAGAATTCTTAAAGAAAGCTAGCATCATGATAGTGTAATATTAGGCAGTTGTAAATTAATTATTGAAATAAAGTTTAAAACTTTAATCAGAAAAAAAGTTTATAGATTAAAAGGATGGGAACAAGTTATTTCATATATGATTTTCAGCATTCAGTAAAAAGTCTATTAAAAAAAATAACCAAGAGAAAAACCAGATTAAAAGAAACCCACAGTTTATCTGGATATTACAATTATCTAACACTGAAATAGCTATGAACAATATACTTAAGAAAATATTTGACAAAATATAGTCTAAAAAAGAAATAAACAGAAATAGAACAAGAATCAAGAACTAAGTAAGAAATCAGTAGACGGACTCAGTGTGGCCATTGCACAGACCAGAATTTGCTCCTCCAGACGCCTTAATCCATTTCCTCTGCAACCAAGTCTGACAAACATGATATGGCTGAAATTGAGAAATTTGATAAGTCAAAATTGTAGAAGACAGAAACATGAGAGAAAAATCCACTGCCTTCAAAAGAAATGATTGAACAGCAGAAGCAAGCAGGTGAATTGTAATGAGGCGGGCACTGCCAATATGCACCGTTCATTCCACAAGCATTGCCTTATTATCTTACTTCTTTTAGCTGTTAAACTTTGTAGGATGCAAAGAGGTTAGATCAAGTTTAAATGACTGCTGCTCCTTTCCTCATCAAAAAATCTGGGGGCACCAGGGTGGCTCAGTCAATTAAGCACGTATCTACCTTCAGCCCAGGTCATGATCTCAGTCCTTGGGATCCAGCCCCCAGATGGGCTCCTTGCTCAGAGGGATGTCTGCTTCTCCCTCTCCCTCTGCCCCCCCCTGTTGCTTGACTTGTGCTCTTGAGTGCTCTCTCTCTCTCAAATAAATAAATAAAATGTTGAAAAAAAAAAAGAAAGAAGAAGAATCTGAACTACTGCTCATGAATGCAGAGCTTCCTCTCCAGTCTGCCTGTCTGGCTGGCAGGGAAGGAAAAGAACTTGCATGTTGGTGAAGGAAGAAGCTGAGAAGGGACAACTAGTAAACACTAAGTTGGTCCAAGGTGTCCTGCAAGCTGTAAAGTACAGTTTAATCAGAATGCCATTTTTTTCTTCAAATGATTTTAATTATTGGAATGCACGAATTTTAAGTGTTTAAAATATGGAAAAAAAAAAAGAATTCAAGAAATGGATTAAAGCAGCTTAAATCCAGGGAAAAAGACTAGTAGTGAGCTTAAAGTTGGATCAGAAATTTTCAGACCAAAACAAATATACATTAAGAAAGAAAGCAGCGAAATAATGTTAAGACATGTGGGTCACAGTATAAAAGTCTAAGAAATGTGACTAGATCCCCAGAAAGCAACCTTGCCAAAGAACCGCAAGTTTAGAGAATCAAATATTTTATAATGAGCTGAAAGCAAACCTCTTGAAACTTTAACCTGAAAGGAGACATCATTTTTACAATACTAAACAATAAAACATCTGCCCTTTAGTATCTCTTTCTCATAAGGCTGTTCACCGTATAAACATTAGTGAAGTCAGTCCAGAACAAAGGCACCAGCACCACTGCTCGCAAGATGCACAGAAACATGAGAGATCCAAGAATAACGGGCTGCCAACAAATAGAAACCTTAAATAGTTCAACTGTTCTGTATGTATGAGACAAACTGAATCCACAGTAATTGTCTTGAAAAGAAAGCTTAGACCCAGATGGCTTCCCTGATGAGTTATTCCAGCATTGAGCAATTTTACACCAACTATAGAAAAATAGAAAAGAGGAATATTTCATTGCTTATTTTATGAGATCAGCATATTTTTGATACCATACTACTATGGGCACTGAGAAAAAGAATTACAGAATGATTTTTTTGCATAAACGTGGATGAAATAATCCTAAGCAAGAGGTTAGCAAATATCTAGTAATGTATTAAAAGAATATGATTTCAGGGGAAAGTGAGTTTTTCTAAACAACAAAAAGTTTGTTGTGACATGCAAAATCCATGTCAATCACCACATCGATGTAAAAAAGAAGAAAAATACATACCAACATCTTAATAGATTCAGAAAAATCCTTTAATAAATTTCTGCAACCATTCATGGAAACCTCTTAGCAAGCACATGATAGCAACTTCCTTAATTAAATTAAGGCTTGCTACAAAACACTAATATGTAATATTTTGCTTGTGGTGAAATATGAAAAAATGCTGCTGTCACAACTTCTGTTCTGGCTAGTAAATACGGTTTCATTTAATTTTTAAATAGAAAACACACGTCATTAGCATAAGAATATGGCATTGTTAAACACATTTCACTTAAATTAAAAATCTGTTTATCAACACATCAGGAAAGTGAAAAGGTAAGTCAAAGTGGGAGAAAATTTGCAAATATATCTAATGCAGGATGTGTATCAGAATATACAAACAGCTGCTACAAATCAATAAGAAATGATAGACAATCCAATTGAATATAGACAAGATATGAACTAATATATACACAGATTATGTATAAATGGCCATGAAGGAAATGAAAAGGTGATCATCTTCATCATTCTTTAGGGGAATGCAAAGCAAACCACTGAGATATCACTACACAGTCTCCAGAATGGCTAAAGTTAAAACAAAACAACAACAAAAAAAAACAAATATAGGTCATGTAGGTGAAATGAGATGCAAATCAATCTCAAAGTGCTGGTGGGAATGTAATTTGACACAATCAGTTGGACTCATTATTTGCCACTGTCTACTCAAACTCAACATATACATACTGACACTTTTACCCATAAGGTATTTTCCCAAGAGAGATGTGACTATCTGTGCACAAATAGATGTGTACAAGAATGTTCATAACCACATTATCTGTAATATTCAAACACTGGAAAAATCTAAATGGCTATCAATACTAGAGGGAATAAAAGTAAACTGTGTATTCATGTGATAGAAGACTGAAGAGTAATGTAAAAAAATGTACTGGGGCTCTGTGAAAGTAAGCTACATGGAAATAATTTGGTTCCATTTTAAGTATTTATCCTCCCTTTGCTTAGAAAAAGAAACAAATAGATTTTACATTTGTTTTTAATTATCATACACTTCACATCAAGCATATTAGAGATCAGTTAAGGCATTATTGCTGTGAGTCCTTCACAAATTACAATCCCTAAAATCAACATTCCCACACAGCCCTTATTCCAGAATTTTGGCTATGACTCAGAAGATTTATTTCAAATCATTTTTAGGGGGGATATCCTTAGACAATTTTATCCCTTTATGAGGATTATCTCTCTTTTTTTTAAAAAATGGATATTTTTAAAGATTTTATCTATTTATTTCAGAAGAGATCAAGAGAGAGAGCGTGAGTGTTTGAGGGGGGAGGGGAGAGGGAGAAGCAGACTCCTCACTGAACAGGGAGCCCGACATGAGGCTCAATCCCAGGACCCTGGGGTTGATGACCTGAGCAGAAGGAAGATGCCTAACCAACTGAGCCACCCAGTCACCCTGAGGGTTATCTCTGATGTTGTACCGTGGAGGTGACAGAAAAACTACTAAGGGAACTTTATTTCTGTTATCTGTCTCTTGTTTTTGAGCACTAGCAACTATTTTTATAAGAAAGAATTTGAAATTATTATACTATTTTCTTTACTCATTTATGCAATTTTGTTTATTCATTTATTTACTGCTACTTTTATAAAAATTACTAATGCAAGAATATAGATTTTGTTGGGGTGCAAACCTTTGTTTATAGCATACTAAGCTATACTATATACTAAGTATTGTATGTGTATTTAATAGCTCCAATTATAGGAAATGGTTTGTGCTGATTCACTCTATGCCCTCCTATGTTGCTCACAATGATCAATGACATATAAGTTGCTAATATATTCTACTAAAACACTGGATTACTTAAGATTACTGGTTAGTGTCTCAGAACAGCAATATTTACTTACTACTTACTCATACAATATTTAGTTACTACTCCTCATACAAATTTAAAATAGTTTTGCAAAGCAGAAATTGAACTGTAAAGGAGATATTTTATTCCAAACTAACGGAGATATTTTTATTCCAAAATAAGAGTATGTTAAAAAAAACCATTTTGATTAAACAAATATAATGGAAGTGTTAATCACTGATCTGGAAGGATTGACCAGAGATCAAAGCATAGCTTCCTGCTCTAACGACTAAAATGAAAAAGAACATTGATTATAGGTAGAGTGGAAAATAAAATGACAAACAAATCAACTTGGTACGACTCTATGTAAGCTTTCTCAGAGTAAATCTATGAGGTGCGGTGTGTATTGTATTCCTCATTCTTTTGGGAGTTCACTTAAAATAATTGTCCTTAATTTGGGAACTCACTGGAAAATAATTTGTTGTGGACTATTAGATGATTAAGTTTAACAAGAATCAGATAAAAAAAATTCCCACAATGGTGAAAATGCACAAAGTACCTACATACATATCTATCTCTATCTATTTATATATATATATGTATCTCCACATGTATATGCATGTATGTGTATGTATGTATACATGATGTAGACATAAAGATAGATACTGATAGATATATATATGTCTAAGGCATTGTATGTATGTAAATGTGTATCTGTCCATCTACATATCTTCATGTTGCTTGCATCTGAGATGATATAATCATTGTTTTGTTTAAAAGATGTCACATACTTGATAAAAATAAATAGGCCCTTTTGAAACAAATAGGATTTGAGCATATTTTCCATGATAATGTTTGTCAGGTGGAACGTATCTCACCTTATCTCTTCCTGAGATTGAGATCCTTAAGTCATCTTTCATCAGCAAAGCTGGGGATCATAAACACCTGACACTTATAATTCCTAGTATTTAACAAGGTCTTGTTATTCATCTTTGTTTCTGCTCCTGATAATCCCTTTAGGAGCTCTCATTCAAACTATTATATTAAACTGTCCCAAAATGTGGGATCATTGCTAACTAATTCATTCAATGGCTATTTATGGAATGTCAACTATACACCATGCATAGTTATTCTAGATTCTGGAGTTATATCAACCAACAAAACAAACATCTCTTTTTGAAGCTTGCATTCTTAGGGGGAGGGTTAGATGCAGAAGGTGATGAGTGCCATTGGGGAGGGGAACATAATTGTAGAAGTAAATTAATCTTACTAGTTTATCCTTTAAAAAGAAAAAATCTCCCCCTTTTTCATTTATAGAGAAACATTTGTAGATAATAAATTAATTAATTAACAAAACCTAGAACATTCCTAAAACACATAGTACTTCAAAAACCCAGGTCAGTATAATTCTTTGAGCTTAGTGGGAACCCTCAAAAAGACAGTGAGCATGCAGACAAATTTAAAACACAGTTCCTTTGCCTTTAAGGAACTTCCGTCCGTATTGTGTGGCATCATTTAAAAATCCTAGGGGTCAGCTTTTCTGTTGCTTTGAAGCATACAAAGTGAAAAACAAGTATAATGATAACCACCCACCACCAACACCCAGAATGGGTCACTACTCAAATCACGCTCTTCATTTGAAGACTTTAGATATTTGGGGAACATTTATTTTGACTCAGAAGATGTTTTCCTTTTTTAAACATTGGATGGCGATCCCAATTGAAACTGATTTGCAGTAGCATTTGACTTTTAGCTAAATAAAATGAGTTCTGTGAAAAATGAAAAACAACAGTCATTTTGATTGAAGCCGATTGTGGTAGGAAATCAGAAGCTTTTGAGGTCTTTCAGTCTTGTGTGTTTGCTTGTTATCAAAAATAGCTTTTGAGGCCTGATGCTTAAAAATCTCTTTCTAAAACAGATGTAACTTTACTAAATCTTCTTGTGGAAAGCTTTGTCTAAAAAGAGTGCATTTTAAAATGTAGCCATAGTTACATTTATTTTATTGAATATCCCAGAAAGACTCAGAAAATGCTTCCCTCTATACCCCGCCCAGAAAGGGATTGTTATAGGTCCATTAACCCATATATTATGTCATAAAAGTCAGCTATGAGGAGTGACTTTAATTAATTTGCCACCAAAAAGGATTTCCTATTTGGTTATTATTATCCTGCATTTGAATCATTCTGTCAGAAAACATGACAAAAACATATTTCTCTTTTTATTTCATGCAGAAGGCTTTGCATTCACTGTGAGTTCATCTTAAAGTCTAAATCAGTTTTTAGAGGATTTTCAGATTCTTTGAGTTACTTTTAGGTGGGAGTAATAAAATCAAAGGAACACTGGAGGAAAAACTCACAAACATAGTATCAAGTATCATCTTTTCTTGCATGCTGGTGTGCAAGAGTGTTCATTCCAGGCACATTTGACTAAAAGCTAAATCTTTTGAGAAATCAACCTCTCAACATCAGCTAGCTGAACAGTAAATGCTTCCATGTGTGATAAAAGCAAAGACTCTTATTTTTCCCCCAGCTGATTAAGAAAAGCAAGTCTTTCTTACACAATTCTAGTGGAGAGATTGAAAGCATCAATAGTTCTGTCAGAAGGACTAGTGTAAAACAGGAGAACATGGAGAAGATTAAATTACTGAAATGTTGGATCCAATTGATTCACAGAGTGAAGTCACATTTTCTCTCGTTCTACATTCTTTTCACAAGAGTAGAGCATTGTTCTGGAAATCATGATTTGACTACGTGGCTATAGATACTGTAAATAAGATACTGAATATTTTTAGTGCTCTCATTAGCTTGAAATTCTAATATATAGATATGAAATCCTATTAATGTTGCATTTATCAATACTATATTTTTAAAAATAACTTTATAAATACAATTGAAATGATTCCGAGTTTTCCATGCATAACTAAAAAACAATTACCCTTCATGATTTTAAGCAAAGTTCTAGTTTTATTTGTATCAGTTCCACTCATACAGAAAGAATAAAATAAGCAATCTTTCTTTAGTGGTTCATAATCTATTCCAAATCATGGCAACTATTGAGCTAGTATTGCTGCCAAAAGAGAATTCATGTTGATTACAACATTTAATAGAGCCAGACAGCCACTTCACATCTAAAAGAAACACATGAGCCTTTGTTCTGTGTCCTCCAAGCAGAAATGTCACCTGTGGAGAGTAAACAAGGAAAGTCTACAGTTTTCAAGGAATTTTTCTTTCTTTTTTTCTTATCAAACTGAGCTCATTATCTCTACTAATTTTCCTTAAAATGTTATATTCATAAATTGTTACCAAAAAATGAACCAAGAATTTCATGGCATTATCACATTATAATGCACATGATACAATAATAAAGAATTGTTCATCAAAAGAAGCTGGGAAAGATATTTTGTAAACCGAAAAGAATATTTATACTACATAAAAGGAAAAAACTAATAGTATTATCTGAAAAATATCTTTAAAACATATTACCATAAAAATTTGTGAAACTTCAGATTTTTCACCTGTCTTCCTTTCCATTCTTTCATAAAGAATTCCAAAAATTCTGCACACTTCTAGCTAAGATTGTGTTACAAATTCTAAACCTCTCTCATGCTCAAAACAATATAATTAGTTCCATGAAGCAAAAATGGAAAATGAATGCTTAGAACGGACAAAAACTGAAGCTACAGATCTGCTAGATTCTGAGTCCAGAAAAATAAAAAAGAACACAACACAATTTAAAAATATTTTTTAAAAATAGTCACTGAAAATAATCTACAACAGGAATTAACTCTGTAATGAAGTAGTTTCCATAGGGGTTAAAAAAAAAAAAAAAGTAGTGAATTGAAAGACCATAGGGAAGAATGATCTTAAAGATTTCTCAGAGGCAAAGAGATAAGAAATATGAATGATATAAAGTCTCATTTGAAGTAAATAAAAATCACAATGGAGAGATGGCAGAAAAGTAAAACTCAAGGAGTTAATAGCTGAAAATCTTCCAGAATTCAGTTTTCATATTGAAAAAAACATCATGATTGAATCACTAAATTCTACACCTGAAACTAATAATACACTATATGTTAATTAACTGGAATTTCAATAAAAACTAAGATAAGTTTTTAATTGTTACCTAGATTAATCACAATAAAACTGTAGAAAATCAAAGATAAAGGGAAAACCTGTAATAGCTACTTGAGTGTAAAGATCCCTAGATCGAAATTGGATTGCTGACAGATGTCTCCATAGTAGCAATAATGCCAATGTACGTTTTCAAAATACAAAGGAAAGATTTTAAACTATTTCTATACTCAGCTAAGTCATCATCTAAAAGGAGATAAAGACATTTTAAGACATTTGGGAGTTTAGTACCCCCAGATTCAACAGTAGGAATTACCAAGCATGTATTCAACCAGAAAAGTAATTAACTCAGCGGAAACGTACAGGATGAACAAAACAAAAAGATGAAAGTCACAAATGAGAACAGAAATTGATAAAAAAAAAAAGTTTCTAAATTAGCTATTGATTTTAAAGAATGAAACAAATATTGGTTTCATTTTTTTCTGTTTTGCAAGGTACCCCTAAACTACAGATAACATAATAAGAATAAAGTGAGATTTCAATGGATATCTATTATTTATTGCTGTGTACAAATTACCCAAGAACTTGGTGTCTTAAAACAGCATTTTTTTTTATTCTTACACTTTCTGTTGGTCTAAAATCAGGGCTTGGCTAAGCCAAATCTCTGCTTTGAGGTTTCTTCCATGCTTTAACCAAAGTGCTGTCCATTTAGCAGTTATTGTGCTCAATGTGTCTTTCATCTAGCTTGTGAGACATCTATTACGGAAGTGTTCTAAAAAGTTCTGTATGATCATTAGAGAATGGGTGTATCTTTCTCTCACTGAATTAACACTGTGATGAATGTGTTTTTCATCTACTTATGAAGACTTATTTCTGTGTTTTCTTTGAAGGGTTTTATGGCTTTCGTTCTTGTATTTGGGTTACTGATACATTTTAAATAAATTTTCTATATGATGTGAAACAGTTGTTCAACTTCATTCTTTACCTTGAAAATCCAGTTGTTCCAGAACCATTTGTAGGAGAGGTTGTTCTTTCCTCTATGAATGAATTTAGCACCATTGTCAAAAGTCAGTTGGTCACAGATTTATGATTTATCTCTGGACTATCAAGTTTATTTCATATCAAAGCCTATGCCAGCACCACTCGTTTTGATTACTGTAGTTTTTCAGGAATATTTTAAATAGTGGGTGTGAGTCCTCCACCTTTATTCTTCTTTTTTAAGATTGTTTTGACTTTTTAGGACTCTTTAGAATTCAGTATGAATTTGAGGATCAGATTTTCAATTTCTGCAAAAGAGCCTGTTGGAATTTTGATAGTAATTGTGTTGAATCTGTAGATCACTTTTGGGGGTATTGATTTCTTGAGAATACTAAGTCTACTGATACATAAACATGGTATTCCTCTCCATTTATTCATGTCATCTTTAACTTCTTTCAGCAGTGGTTTGTAGTTTTCAGTGTACAAGCCGTTCACCTCCTTGGTTAAATTTATTCCTGTATAGTTTTTCTTTTTGATGCTATTATAAAAGGAATTGCTTCTTAAAATTTTCTTTTTGTGTTGTTTATTGAATGTGTGTAGAAACAGAGCTACTTTTCCTTTGTTAATCATGCAACTTGCAACTTGGTGAACATTTTTTTATTAGATCTAGTAGCTTTCTTGTAGATTCTTTGGAATTTTCTATATGTATGATTATGTCCTCTCTGAGAAGTTTTACTTTTTCCTTTGCAGCGTGGATGCCTTTTATTTCCGTCTCTTGTCTGATTGTTGTGGTTGGAACTTCCAGTACAATGTTGACTAGCAGTGATGAAAGTGTTCATCCTTTCTTTGTTGTTGTTTTAAATGTGTTTAAATAAACACTGAAAGTAAATATGTTAATCATTAGAAAGTTAGAAAATAAGCAAATACGTATAAAACTAATAAAACTGAAAAAGACTAAAAGAATGTAATAAAGATAAACACAGAATTTATTGAAATAGAAAATAAATAAAAGAGAGATAAATAGCTACATCTTTGAAAAGGACTATCAAGCAGATTACAAACCAATATTAGGGTTTTTATTACTTCTACAGAGTTATGTAGGAGAATTGTATTAGAATATGATATTAAGTAGGCTTTAAGTCCATCTGTAATTTTTTTGAATGACTAAAGCAAGTATGGTGCTTTTGTGAATATTTGTCATGTAATTCTTTGTATTTTTTGGGATGATCTGAATATGTATGACAGAATTATGTACATGTATTTTAAAAGAAGATCCAGCAGAATGTGTAGTTTTTACGGTGTTCATATATATGTTTTAAAACACTTTTGTCCTTGTCTGTCACATGAAAAAAAATTCTAAGTTGGAAAGAAGAAAAAAAGGCCTAAATAATATTCTTTCAGAGAAATTAAGTAACAAGCACAGGAGTTGGGGGAAATCTAACATCAGAACACACTTCAAAATTATTGTTCTTTTAAATAAATTTGAAGCATTTGTGAAAATTAATTTCCATATATTTCCAATCTGCTTACCCTTAACAATTATTATTATTTTCATTTGGTGAACTTTGAGGCTGGACTATAGGAAATAAGAAACTGAACATGCTAGAGATAACCAAAGGAATGAATGTATGAATGAAAATAGCATATACTTCGAGACATCAAAACATTGCAACTTTTTAAAAATATGCATTTCCATCTGGAAGAGCTTTAAAGCTCCAATGAACTTCAGATTAAAACAAACTTTTTATTTGTTTCTCCTAGAATAACTGAAAATTAACCTTTTATTTACAAAAATCTCATTCCATATTTCTTTTTCAGAAACATAACTTATTATTACAACATATCAAAAGGCAAAACGTCAAATCTGAGAATAACTCTGTGATTTTTTTTCTCTTTGAAATTTTAATATTTTTCTTATTTTTGGTCAAATATATAAGGCAGTTTTGGATTCCTCCCGGATAGCAGACTTAGCAGTACTGTGCAAAAAAGCAATCCGCACTTGTAATGATGACATCTTATTTTATGAAGACATGGCCACATTTCAATGAATAAATTCATGAAGTCTCACCGCTCTGTGACCCCATATCTACAGTCTTTTTTATCTGGTCCCATTCTAGCTCATTACTGTCATAACAAAAGCAGCCATTCCATTTCACTTCTGATCTTATCTGCCCTTTAAAGGTGAAGAAACATAAAAGCAAACAAGAAATAAGAACCTCACATTTTTCTTTCTTTAAATGGCTAGTAAACTCACTTTTTTTAGTCAAATTCACTCAAAATAACTATATGCTTTTTCAGCAGGGGGGTTTCTTAGATTATGAAACTGTACTGAAAATATAATTGCCCCATCTTCAGCTCACCTTTTTCAAAGATGCCTTTTTGTGGATGAAGTCTCATTAACATTCAGAAATTATTCCACTGATACCCTGAAGACAGGAGGTAAATGGATGAGTGTGAACTGAGTCTCTGTAAGGCATTCACAAGGTCAGAGACAACTCATTAAAATACTGCTAAAAGGTCTCTTAATGACAGGGACAACAGCCTATCATTCTTCATCACTCTCTTCTAAGTCCTGATCCCTAGAATCTTGCTAATTCACATTTATGTACAGGTTCAAAGGTACTATTAAATATTAGGATCTGAAAAGCATGAGGTGATTTGCAGTGAAATTAGTCACCCAAAAGTTCTAATAGTAATCAAATAAATATGGCAGATTTACTATGGAGAATTATCACATCTGCTTCTCACAAGCTCATAAAAAGAAAGTGATAAAATTTTTTAAAAAAAGTGTAAACCCATAAAGACCGAGAGGAAAGAAATGACACAAGAAATTGTAATAAATCTTTAGAATACCAGTAGTTGGGAGAAAGTTGGTGAATTACTTAGAAAAATGGAATTAGTTGTTACCTAAAAGCCTTAGAGTAGGAGAGGGGAAAGTAACCAGAAAATTTATTTTTGAACCACAAAGATGACCTAGGACTTGGAAAGATTAAGGAAACAGTAGAAGGTAGGGAGGAGGTTTCAGACTATAAACAGAGTCCTTGAAAAGTCATCTGCATTTAAATGCAGCCTTTATATGCAAACCAACCATGTAGCCTTGTTGTGTATCTGTCTCCCTCACACCAACCTGTCTTACCCTTCCTGCAGCCATTTATTTTTCATTTCTCCTACAGGTGCTCCTCATTTAGAGATGCAAAGTGCAGCAGAAGATGGTGACGGAAGGATGACACTAAAAACATGGGCAGTAAGTGGGAATTCTCAGGCCCTTACCCTTTCTTGCTACTGAAACACCTATAGCAGGCATGCATGTCCCAAGAACAGAGGGAAAGCAACTAGGGTAGGAAGAACACCCAACTGGAGTAACATACAAGAAAGAACAATCAAGTGGGATGATCTTAATTGCTATAAAGACTGATACTCAAAACAATCACTACCATCATTTTCATTTATTTACTTTTAATATTATAGTAAATAAGAGGTAAGCAAGTAAACTCTTCATTTGTCCTATTTGTTTTACAACCTATGACAAATATTAGAAAAATACGTGTATTTATTGTGTTGTTACATCCTATTTCATCTCTGAAATGCCCTTTGCTTAAAAAGATTCAATCATAATCATATTCATAATCACATATTAAAGCTCTACTAGTCCTCTTTATTTAAAGGAGGCCATGACAATTTTAAAAATGAAAGACAACTGTTTTTCTGTTGTTTGGTTGCCATTTGTGATTAATGAGGGCTTGATGAATAGAGGAAAGTAAACCTGGAACAAAAGAGTCATAAAGTGTTATTAGAAGTGTATTTTTTAGTATTTTATTTAAATTTATACTTCAATAGATACTTTTGGTTATACACTATTAATTTTTAAATTCACTTTTTCAACGTTATATCCTATGAATCTTTTTTGCTTGTCAAACAATAGCAGTTGCTTGAGCTGCTCATATAATAAGCTCAGCGGATAGATTGACTTCTGTATTATAGGCGAAGTGAAAAAAAATTTTTTTTAATCTACAGTAACATTATGCCCAAAGAGAAAGCTTAGGCAGAAAACAACCTGTCAGCCCTCTCTACATGGATGATGTCTTCAGGGCAGAATATTATTTAAATCTCTGTCTCAACCAGCCTGAGGAAAAGAATGCATTTACTTATCTGCAGGATCAAATAGCAAATAAAGGTTTGGCAGATTGGGGTGGGGAGGGGTAAGGGTTGGAGGCGTGAGAACTATGTAGTCTACCAATTTGATTTCATAATTTTTCATAGTGATTAATCCATTTCTAACAGCATACTACACACTTTAAAATCATTTATAAGGTTTAGTCTCCGTTCTTTGCAATTTTTATGGCTAAGCTATATAATAAGTGAAGGACAAAATAATTAGTATCGCTATGTGCAGAATGCCATAAAATGCTAAGAAGTGCTTTGCCTCATTTCTTATTCCCCCCCCGGGGTTCAAAGTAGGAGTAGATAACGCCATTCACAGGAGTGAGAATCGATCTGCCAGTATTGCTTTGGTGTAGGTCAGAGTAACTGCATCCTCTAAGGTTCAGCCTTAGGCAAGCAGATGCGTGACTCGGGCTGGGGCATTTTGATAAATATTTTGTATTTGTGCTGTTCCATAAAAATCTAATGTAAACTGTGTCACTGCATGATCCTTTATAGACAAATATTTCTCATAATACTATATTGTCCTCTGATGCCAGAATGCTATCATAAGAATATAAATTTAGAAATTTTTCTTCAGGGTTGACTTTTTGATATCACGCTTCTGGTTGTATTTCAGCTACATCCACAACTTTCTCAAAGATAGATTTTTTTTTTCTAGTTTCTGTAGTTATTGGGAGGTTGGCAAAATTCCTGTTAATGCAGAATGAAGTGTTCATATTTAAATTTTACTCTTATTTTTGAGAAGTACTTCATATTTCATCATCATGGAAATACTGACAATATAAATTAGGTGAGAATGGATGACTTTTTAAATATTAACTTTCAAGTTCAAACATCTTTTTCTATACTCAAAAAAAATGTTACTTCAGGTTAGCTAATGAGAGCATTTTAAGCAATATCTTTCCATTATATTCGTCTATTGATTACATGGTAGTGAACTGCAAAAAAAAAAATACTATTTTCTTCACTTTCAAGAGGAATAGCTACTAATTTCTGAGTGCTTGCTATGAGCCAGAAAATGGCCTGCAAAGTTTACATATTTTTAATGTGTAATTTATAACAAATGTATAAAGGTAGATGTCATCACTCTTATTTTTCAGGTAAAGAAACTGAGATTTGGAAAGGCCAAGTAACTTGTCCCAAAAGGGTTAGAAAAAGAACCAGAATTCAATCCCACATCTCATTAGCCCCCAAACTCTGCCCACAGACTATTCTATACTGTTCCTTTTTAAAGGGGAAACATCAGAGTTTCAGATGTTAAGACCTGTGATCATGCTAAAGATTGTCATGATGTGGGAAACAGAGGCAGAAGAAAAAATATTGAGTTTCCTTACTACCGACAGTCCATTGACAAGTCCTTGAAACAGGCAGAGTGACATTTGTCTAGGGACTCAACTGCCTCGATGTTAATACTTAGCTAAGGGCAAAAGACAATCCTAGACTGAGCACCCCTCCCCCAGGATCCTGTAAGTCTACTTTAACATATAAAAATTCCTTTGGAAACTTCTTTTATCTCTAAACCCCCCAAGATATGTGTTGGCACTCATCCCTAAGCATATGGCCCACTGATATACATCTGAAGGGTCTCATGACTAAGGTTTTATCAGGTGGTAATAAATGACCTTTTCCCAACAATATCTAGCCCCCTCAAGTCCTGGAAGCCTTGCTTCCAAAACTCCTTAGAGACTTATGCTATCCCTAACCCCTGCCAAACTGAAAGTATATAAGGGGCCACTCCTCATGACCCCATGGTAACTCTTTTTGCCCACGGGTCCTGTCCTCGTGCTTTAATAAAATCACCTTTTTGCACCAAGGAAGTCTTAAGAATTCTTTCTTGGCTGTCAGCTTTGAACCCTAACATCTTTCCTACATCAGTCATACTACTGAAAAATCTTAAAACTAGTTTTCACACACTTAACCAAGCATATTAATAATAAAAAAGCAATGTGTATAGTTTGCTTATGGAAGGACACACTTAATACTATGAATAATGTATTTTCATTCTTAATACCATTTTTGCTTCTTCATAGCCTGAACTTTTTAAGAAAAGTTGACTTGATTCAGACTACATTAATTTGAATAGTCGATTCTTTCATAAATATTCTGCATAAAATACATATTTTTTAAAAAAGTAGAATTGCATTATTTAAAGTGATTAAGGAATAATTATTTTGATTCCCCCATTGCAGAAGAGGAAATAAAACTTGAGGCCAGAAGTTACAAAGTGATGGCTCTAAATATTTAAGGTCATCATTTAATGAAAGAGAAGTTGCTTCTTTTGGAAAGATCTCAAAAATTAAGAAAAGTAGTATTTGACATTTTCTTTGTTTAATGACAATTTAATTTTCCAATGTCCCATTCTTTTCCCACATTAGACTTCTGTTACTATGTTGAAGCAATCTTCGGTTTTTATCTTCAAATCTATATATAAATCTAATCTTAAATATATCCACACAAATGTTAAGTACATAAAAAACATATACATATACCAACATAATAACTTCTTATAGCATGGCATATTATCACTATCCACATAACATGATATTTTATTAGCAAACAAAACACA
The DNA here is from genome assembly GCF_002007445.2 of Ailuropoda melanoleuca. Lineage (NCBI taxonomy): Eukaryota > Metazoa > Chordata > Mammalia > Carnivora > Ursidae > Ailuropoda > Ailuropoda melanoleuca. The sequence continues at coordinate 126,644,663 of NC_048222.1, forward strand.
TATATTTATGATTGAATATTGAAGTTAGGCACAAGTCAAAGGCCTGCATACCTTAACAAATGATGGGCTGAGTATGTCAACAACAAAATGTGCTCTTTCTACCACATGATATTAATCATATAAAGTATCAATAATGAGAAGTCTTTCATGAATAGCTTTAAAAATGTTCTCACATTGGGCACCTGTGTGGCTCAGTGGGTTAAGTGTCTGCCTTCAGCTCAGGTCATGATCCCAGGATCCTGGGATTGAGTCCCATATTGGGCTCCCTGCTCAGCGGGGAGCCTGCTTCTCCCTCTACGCTTCCCTGCTGCTCAGGATTTCTCTCTCACTCTCTCTGTCTCTCTCAAATAAATAAAACCTTTAAAAAAATGTTCTCACATTATTTCACTTGATCTACAAAAATCCTGAGTAGTAGAAATAACATGTGTTTTCACCATATGTTTATGGATAAGGAATCAAGAACTCGAGTGAAATTATTTATCTTGCACCGTGAATCCAGGTCTTCTGCTGCTTGGCCCTCAGCTCTGCCCACACACAGGTGAAGTGTCTTTCCGCCAAATTGAATGTTGGCCAGTTTGTCTATAATCTCTAACTTAAGCTCTTATGAGACAAGTTCCCTAAACTACTGAGTAGGTTATAAAACCTTGCATGGGGCACCTGGTGGCTCAGTTGGTTAAGAGTCTGCCTTGGGCTCAGATCATTATCCCAGGGGCCTGGGATCTCGCCCTGCATTGAGCTCCCTGTTCAGTGGGGAGCCTGCTTCTCCCTCTCCCTCTGCCTGCTGCTCCCCCTGCTTGTGCTCTCTGTTTCTGTCAAATAAATAAAATCTTTAAAAAAAACAAACAAACAAACAAAAAATAAACCTTGTACATCATCCTATTTAAAATATCGAAAAAAGGGGGCAGCTGGGTGGCTCAGTTGGTTAAGCATTTGCCTTCAACTCAGTCATAATCTTAGGGTCCTGGGATGGAGCCTTGTGTTGCTGCTCCCTGCGGCACGGGGAACCTGCTTCTCCCTCTCTCTCTGCCTCTCCCCTGGCTTGTGTTCTCTCTCTCTTTCTCAAATAAATAAAGTCTTTAAAAATGAATTAAATAAATAAATAAACAAATAAATAATATATCGAAAAAAGATCTGGATACATGTCCTTCATGTTGATAGGAAGCTTAGTTATTGATATTGGACTTATGATTCCACTGTCTTCCAGAAATTAATACAGAAAATTGTCTTGGTGAATAAGTACTAAAATGGGCTTCCAGGTCATTATATTTGTATATTTGAGGGTCTAAAACTACTTCATGTTATTATTTATATTGAGTGTTCTATTTTAGAACCCAGTAAACCAAGGTCTCTTTCATTTGTAATTCTACTAAAAGAATGTCAAGAATTATTGTCAAGAACTCTTCTAAAAATGTTGTTTGTGATTGTGACACACAAAAATCCTCTTACAGTCTTGATATTTGGAGACAGTAATAACACCTGACTCTCCCTTATTCATAAGAATGAGAGACAGAGCACATATCACTTGGTCCACATGATCAAAAATTGAAGAGATAGACCTGAACCTGAGGCACATAGGAAGTTCCACTAATACGTCTCTATATCACTGTATCTATTTAATGTTTTAAATACATTTTACTTTGCACAATAAGCATTTTCATGACTGAAGATTTTCTTCATCTGAATTCCACATTTAGAAACAGATAGAACTTAAAAAAAAAATCCTTTGTATCTCACTATATATACTATTCCTGCATGAAGAGCTTCAGTGAATAGAACCCATACCTTCATCACAGTTTTAGACTTTAAATTTGTACCTCCTAATGTTTATGGATCTATTTATAGTAAACACCAGAGGCAGCGTTGCTGGACCAAAGAGTATGATTTAACTTCACCAAACTCCAAGCTAATACCAACTCACACTGCCACCAACAATGGGTTGTTGAAAAGAGTCCTTTCCGACCTACATTCTTGCCAATATGGTGAATGTAGATTGGCATCTCTCTGTGTTCTTTTGTTACTAAATTCACACTCTTTTTATATCTTATTTTGCTTACATATCTCTTTTTTTGTGAAGTGCTTATTCAAGCCTTCGGATTTTTCTATAGTTGGTCTGTTTTCATACTGGGATAAAGAAGTCTTTAAGCATTCTAAATATGAGTCCATTGTTGTCTATATACTCTATAACATGGTTTTTCCTATTCATGCTCCTTTTTTAAATTTACTGTATCTGTTGATCAAATGGAATTTATATTTTTAATACAGTAGATATTATCTTTTAAAGTTTGTGTTTAAGACTTCTTATGCCTTAAGAAAAACTTCCTACCATAAGATCATGAAGACACTCTCTTACATAACTTCTAAATGATACCTTGGAATTGCACAGTTAGGTCATGACCATCTTTTTTGCCTTGAACATTCCTATTTTATACCTATTGTCCAGGGTACCTAATTGCACCTTTTTTTTTCTCTCTCAACAACATCACAGCTTGGATAATGAATTTTATGGTTACCCTACCTATAAACCCACATGGAGATTGTGTGTGTGTGTGTGCGGGTGTGTGTGTGTGTGTGTGTGTTGTGAGGTAGGGGTCTATATTAATACATTTTTCTGGGTAACACACAACACCAAAATTTCAGTACCTTTCAACACATTGTGGCTTCATTCTGCCTGTGTGTGGTTTAGCAGTGGCTTAACTGGTTTGGCTCAAGGCTGAAGATTTGGTTCAGTTCTATTTCACATGACCTTCATCCTACAGCTCAGGCTGACAGAGCCCACATTCCATTGGGTAAGACAAACTACGTGGCCAAAATGAAAATATTTTGGTCATGAGTATACATTCTGGGGTTCCTGGGTGTCTCAATCAGTTAAGCATCCGACTTTTGAGTTCAGCTCAGGTTATGATCTCAGGGTTGTGAGATCGAGCCCCATGTCGGGCTATGTGCTGAGCATGGAGTCTGCTCAAGATTCTCCCTCTCCCTCTCCCACCACCCCTCCCCCTCTCTAAAAAAGTAATTTCATATACATATTCTGTCCTCATGGAAGCTATGACCAGGTTGGAGAAAGAGAGAGAGAGAATTATGAGAAGGGATGAAATATAGCTGTCTTCAACAGGGTCCATTTTTTTTCCCCCGTGTGGATATCCATTTTTCCCAGTAGCATTTATTTATACCACCCTTTCTTCCACCATACTACTATAATACCTCGGTCGTAATCAAAGTATCCATGCATGGGTGGGCTTGTCTTGGAAAAATCTGTTTTATTTCCTTAGTATATTTGTCTATCTCTGTGACAAAACATCCCTTTTATTGAAATACAGTATACGCAGTAAACATTACCAATTTTTAGTGTACAACTTGATGAGATTAGACAATTATATTAACCATGTTATTACTACCAAAATCAAGATATAGAATATTTATAGCAGAACAAAAAAGCTTCCTTATGCCTCTTTGAGTCATTCCTATACCCTGAATTTCAACCCTAGATATTCATCAAATTGCTTCCCATTGTTAGAATTTTATCTATTTATTTTTTAAAGTTTATTTATTTATTTATTTATTTTTATTTTTATTGTTTTTTTTTTTTAACTAATCTCTACACCCAACGTGGGACTCATTTCTAGAATATAAATACAATACATTTTTCAGAAAGAGAGTGATTTTTCTTTTCAGAATTTTGTAAATCCTCATTCTAATTTATTCATAAATTTTAAAAAATTTCCATCTACATAGACATTAATGGTGAATAGTGTTTTTTTCTTTATAATCATTATACATGTCATTTTTTCCTTATATTAATACACTGACATAAACTTCTAATAAAAAGTTAATTAAATGAAAGGCTCAGTAATGAACATATTTGTTTTTTATTCCCTATCTTAAAGGTAAGATGTTCAATGGATCATTATTAAGTATGATTTTCTTAATGTAGACAGCTTTTATAACAGCTAAAGAGCTATCTATAAAGGTGACCCAGCTTGAAATGGCCTTAGGCCCTAACTAGCCAATGGGCTACTTACAACCAGTCACAGTTATCAAAGAAGGGAAAATCCCTTCTGTTCCTATACTTCTTCATCCACTATATGTAGCTATAGCTGCTCACAACCACCTCTGGCAGATAGTCTCTCCTTTGCTGCCCCCTCCTCTGCTCCCTCACAGTGTATTCAATAAACTTTTATCTCCTTTGTTCCACCTTGGGTGAATTCTTTCATTGCCCTCACTGCAGGCACCCACCTAATTGGAATGCACCAAACTATCCTTGTAAGTACTTCATAATTTAAGAGCCTTTTTTATGGGGGGAGAATAAAAAATGTTAAAGTTTAGCTATCATTTTTTCTGCATCTTTTTAAATAATCATATACTTTTTTCTGCTTCAATTTGTTAATGTCATGACTCATTGAGTTTTAAGGATTAAACAACTATGTATAGCTAGTATAAATTCTACTTGATAACCATATATTTGTTTTATCAGTATTTTGTGTAGAATTTTGCTTCTATGTTAATAAGAAGACTGGCTGGTAATTTTTTTTTTTACCATATTATTCTTTCATATTTTTTGCTTCAAGGTTAAATTAGCCTCAAAAATGAATTTGGTGAATATACCCTCTTTTTCTTTCTCATAGATACTTTATTTAAGATGAAGAATTATAGCAGAGCCTGGGTGGCTCAGTTGGTTAAACATCTACCTTCAGCTCAGGTCATGATTCCAGGGTCCCTGTTCAGCAGGGAGCCTGCTTCTCCCTCTCCTCCCCACTTGTGCTCTCTCTGGCTATCTCTGTTGCTAACTCTGTCTCTCTCTCTTAAATAAACAAACAAACAAACAAATAAATAAATCTTAAAAAAAAAAGATGAGGAATTATATTTTTCTTTATATCAATGGCAACAACCACATTATCTGAAGCATTGAATCTGAATCCTCAAAGATCCTACCCTGGCCACAGCAGAAACCTCACATTCCACATATTCTTTTGGGCCTCAAATGCCAGGGTTATGCCATTCCTCAAGGTTACTGGCCATGCACCAATACGTTGGAGCTTTATGGGGACAATAAATAACACTCTTCTTATAATAATTGTCTACTGTGCTCTTACAAATTACCACAACTTTACTATCTTACAGTTCTGGAGATCAGAAGTCTGAGATCAGTTTCCCTGGGTTAAATTTATAGTGTCAGCAGATTCTAGGGGAGAATCTGCTCATTGTTTCCTCCAGTTTCTAGTGGCTACTTGCTTTCCTTGGCTTGTGGCCATACCACTTTGTTCTCTGCTTCCATCATTACACATATTTCTTTCTCTCAGTTAGAATTAGGATTCCCAACATCTTTAACTTAATCAAAGCTGCAAAATCCCTTTTGCCATGTAAGGCAACATATTCACAGACTCTGGGGAATAGGATGCAAGACATCTTTAGATAGTCCTTATTCAGCCACCATAATCTACTGTCTGGCACCCAATAAATCACACCTGTCTCACATACAAAGTGCATTCATTCCATCCCAAACTCCCCCAAAATCTCAACCTCATTATATCATTAATCTCATCTAAGTTTTATCAACTCAAAAATCCCAAATCTATGATCTAAATCATCTACATTAGCTATAGGTGAGGCTTTTAATATAATACATTCTGGGGCAAAATTCCTTTCCACATGCAGACTTGTGAAAATAGAATACAAGTTATCTACTTCCAAAATACAATAGTGAGGCAGGAATATGATATCAGTTGTAGACATTCCTATTCCAAATGAGGAAAATGGAAGAAAAAGAGGAGTCATTGGTCCCCAGAGATTTCAAAATCAACAGGACAAACTCCCAAAAGTTTCAAGGCTTGAGTATAATTTTCTGTGTCTTAAGTCTCTGCCTCCTGTGCCTCTGCCTGTGAAGTTACCTTTCCTTTTTCTTGAAGGATAGCATGTGCTTGCAGCTGAGTAGTGTTACCAGCCTGTTTCCTTCAAGTAGAATTTTTGGAGTATGAGAGCCCTTTTAATTATGTCCTCTCTCAATCCCTTTAGTCCAAGCTGGCACTGTTTCTGCTGAGATAACATTCTCAGAGCCTTGTAGATCTTCCTTCTATATTTCCTAGATTCACTCAATTAGACAAGAGGATCCTCCAAAGATCTTTCCTGGATAATCCCAATTCCTTTTTTAATTTGTGTTGAGATGACTGAGAGGACGGATCCATGAGAAATGTGCCAAATTTCTTCAAAGAGCCCTCTGTGTGATGGAATACTTTAATCTTTCAATCCTTCTGAGACACTAGGAAAAAAAGTGTTCAGTTATACCTTTGGTGCTCTGTCTGGAGCATGCTTTCTTGGTAATCAATCTCCTAATTTTAATAATCTGGATAGTTTGAGAATTTCCCAAATAGAAAGCCTTAGGTCTTCTTTGCTTAACATTTTTTTCCCTCAATACATCCCTTTCCTTATATTTTACTCTAAGTAGCAAGAAGAAACCAGCCACACCTTCAACTCTATACTTGGAAATCTCTGCTAAATATTGGAGTTCATTATCCCCGTGTCTTATGTATCATTTAACTGCAGACCACTAGTCAGCTAAGCTTTCTGCCACTAGACAACACTAGATAATGCTACCCTCAGTTTCCAGTAACGTGTTCCTCATTCCCATCTTGGCCTTCATTAGCATCACCTTCATAGTTCAAATCTCTACCAACTGTGTTTTTGATGACTTAGGTGTTTTCTAATACGATATATTTCACCTCTACTTTACTCATTTCCTTCTGAGTCCATATTAGCAGAGTTGCTGTCATCCATATTTCTACAAACTGTTCAAGACAATCTTGGCTTTTTTTAAATCATCCTCCCCCAAATCCTTTCAGCCTCTGCCTTATGCCCAAACTCTAACTACTTCCACATTTTTTTGTTATTTGTTACACAGCAGCAACATACTTCCAGGTATCAAAATCAGTATTTGTTTCTGACTGTTGCCATAACAAATTGCCACAAACTTACTGACTTAAAATAATACAAATCTTATAGTTCTGGAGGTTAGAAATCTAAAATAGGTCTCACTGGGCTAAAATCAAGGGTTTGATGAAGCTGTGTTTCTTTCTGGAGGCTCTGGGAAAGAATATGTTTCCTTCTGTTTTCCAGCTTCTGGAACTACCCACATTCCTTACCTCATGGCCTCCTTCTATCTTTAAAACCATCAGTTACATCACTTTGATCCCTCCTGTTGTCATCACACCTCCACCTCTGTCTCTGACATTCCTGCATTTCTCTTTCACAATAAGGGCCCTTGTAATTTCATTGAATCCATTATTTCATCAAGGACAGTCTCCCTATCTCAAGAGCTTAACCTTTTTTAAATATCTATTTATTTATTTTAGAGAGAGAGTAAGAGGGGAGTGGGGGGAGAGGGAAAAAGAGAGAGAATCTCAAGCAGACTCCATGCTGAGCCCAGAGCCCCTCTTGGGGCTTGATCTCATGACCCTGAGATCATGACCTGAGTTGAAATCAAGAGTTGGACACTCAGCTGACTGAGCCACCCAGGTGTCCCAAGAACCTAAACTTAATCACTTCTTCAAAGTCTCTTTTGCCATGTTCAGTAACATATTCACAGTTTCCAGGGATCAAAACTTGTATATCTGGGAGCAGCCATAATTTTGCCTACCATAATTTTCCAGGGACTAAGTCCTCTTCCTTTTCTGGTAAGTAGTTGCACACATGCTTACTCTAAAGGGTGTTCTTAATACACACTGTTCACATACACAGAGCTCTGCCTCAGAACTTCTATATAACTGAAGGACATAGGAAATTTTTAGCGGCTATTCCATTAACCATTTTTAACTGTGGAAGGGCCACAGAATGTTCATCCTCCAAATCAGAAAATGCGATTATAACAGAAAGACCAAAATAAACATAATATCTATTCCTGAAGGAATAGAAATTATTTAGGGAAGAAAATTTCTCTTAGCAATTTGAGAAGATATATCCATAAAATAAGAAATGGATTCTCTGACAGTTAAAAAAAAAAAGTCACTGAAAAAGACCTTAAATAGGTTAAAAAAATTAACTACAAATTCTAAACAATCTCTCCTAAACACTTTTAATACTGAAATGATAGTATTTTGGATATATTGGGATAAATAAAATATATTATTAAAACCAAAAAAAAATTTTTTTTAAACAAGAAAAATGAAATGTAAAGACCTGGAAACTAGCCATAATGCAGACATTAAGAATAACAGAGAAAAGGTAAGCTATCATGAAGACCTAAGAAATCAGTACCATATCCATTTGAGCAAAATCCTAGACCAAATAAACAAAATGGAGGTGGAAATTACTGGAAGAAGAATGCAAGATTTAAGTTGGGAATATCACACTGAATACCCACTCAAGGGCTGAAAAAGCCACCTCCAGACAAATGAAATCACAGAAACTTCAAGATTAAGAGAGGATATAGAAAAAAAATATGTAAGAACAGAAAAAGAGATCAGCACAGAGAGTAAAGAACGACTTCAGAATTCTAATTAGTAATTGACAGGGGGAAAAAAAGGATGCCAATGACTAGCAAAATTATTTAACAAGTAAAAGACAAATTAAAGATATTTTCAGACATGTAATTAATCAGAAAGTTTTCATTTCTTGGCCTTTGTTTAAAATATTACTGGAGGATGAGTTCCTATAGAACACAAAAATTATTTAAAAATTACATTTCGGTAAATAATCACAGATTTCAAGAAACAGTGGGCCTCTCCTATAAATACTATGAAAAACATCCCAAGATGATAGCCTTCTGATAATCCAAGAAATAAACTGATCTAAATTATAACAATAATTCAACAAGCTCGAAGAATAATACCTCAAGAAGAAACTGAATTAAACCGAGCAGAAGGATAATTTGAATGATAAAGTAAGCACAGAGCACATAAACAATTCTTGACAATAAAATTGAACATGATTAGAAATTCCAAGGTAAACAACTGATGGAGAAACCATGAACAAAATGTGCAAAATGTGAAACTAGCAAAAATTTGGCATTATTTTATATAACTGGTAGAATTTGGAGAAAACGTTCATATTTTTACCTCCATATTGTTATATTATTCATTACGTTGCCCACACTGGTAGTATCTTAAGACCTTTATCACATGACTTATTTCTTTAAAGATTAATCTTCCAACAATCATAATATTTCAAATGCAGTTTCAATGTTGTCAAAGTTTAAAATTAACTCTAAATGGATGATGGATGGTTTAATAAGATTATAGATTAGAACATAGATCACATAATTTTTCACAATGTAACAAGTAATGGTGACACAGAATTGAGTGTTTTAAGTTAAGTAGAGAATTGGAGGCAGAATAATTTTGTCATTGTATTTAATAGAGGGATAATAAGAACATTCAGAATTTGATGAATCAAGAGATATTTCAGTTATGAAGCTTATGAATAACACAAAACCAAATAAAAATATTGAAGGAAGAGGGAAAAAGACATTAGAATAAAGAGATGTTGGATATTCTCCTCATTTTCCATAATAGAAAATCAAATGATATGATTTTAAAATGATAAAGCAAGAAATGGGCTTGGAGCAACAGAAAATCCACCAGAATTATGCAAAAGTGCAATGACTAAAACTGGCAAACCCTGGAAATGAGGACTCTGAGTAGACGTTTGTGAAAGTACAATCTACAATTTTATATCATATTCTTATTTACTGCCTTAATCATTCTTTTTAACTGGTTTGTTTACATTTATAGTGAATTGAAAGTTCACTTACCTCTCTCTCACCCCATCAAAAGAAAGCTTTAAATATGGCTAAATTAGAAGATGCTAAATGCAAAGGAAAAAAAAAAAAAGATCAGGGCTGGTATGTCTTTTGCTTTCCAGAGGGATAGAGGATTGATGAGGTGATTTAATTTATTACTTAATTTATATTCTTCTAATAAAAGGATTTCATATATAGTTATTCCATCTTTGCAAGTCTAATCTCTCTGAAAAGACTCGAGATTATATATTTTAAAAATATTTTTAGGATTATTTACTGTTTCTAGTTTATGCAGTGTAAATTCCATGTACTTATTGAAGAGAATTTACATGTACTTATTGAAGAGAATTATCTTTAAATTAATTGACACATAGGAGACAGACCGAACTGATATAAAACTCTGAATGAGCAGAATGAAAAGGTCATCAGAAAAAGATTGGAGTCATCAGAAAAGGAGGATTTTGACCTCTATCTCTAAATAAGTGATGAGCAGAACCGACCACTGGAAGGAAAAATCCTGACTTCCTGAAAAACAAATCTGTTTATGTCATTCTAACGCTTCAAAAGAATATGGAATGGATTGTTCCTTATCATTTCTAACTTAAATTAGAACCACCCTAGGTGTAACCACCCAAGCATAACATAAAAATGCCCAGCACGGTTGTCCTAGACTGCTGTCAATTCAGCCTATTTCCTTCCACAAGAGCTACTAGAAATGTTCCCCAGGCCCCCCAGGCTGCAGAGGGAAAAGCTGGACCCTCATTTCTAGAGTCCTTTTCCAGTAGGAGTCCCATTATTCCAGTGAGCAGCGCTAGTGAGAGACTTCACAAGGTGGAAGAGAAGGCTAATCCGTTGACAATGCACACACTTCCGGGTAGAAACTTGAGAATGACAGACAGTGGGTGGGGGTCTTGCTAGTGGCTTCCAAGTGAAATCTTAAAGCAGAGAGGTCACTGACAATGTCCTCTGTGTGTTAGCTTCTTCATCTGCAGTGCATTAGCTACTTAATCATCTGAAACAATACATATAAAGTGTAAACCAGGTATTCCATTTCAGGGCTAGAAAGATAGTTCTTAGCATATAATTATATTATTTATTTATTTATGTTTTGAGAGAGGGAGAGAGAGAGAGAGAGTGTGTGCAAGTGGAGGCAGGAAGGGCAGAAGGAGAGAGAAAGAGAGAATCCCAAGCAGGCTCCAGGCCCAGCTCAGAGCCAGATGTGGGGCTCGATCTCAGGACCCTGAGATCATGACCTGAGCTGAAACCAAGGGTCAGATGTTTAACTGACTGAGCCACCCAGGCTCCCCTTAGCATATATTTTTAAATTAAACTTTTAACACTATTTTAAATAAAATAGATTTATTCCCTGGCCAGATCTTTGAAACTAGCATAAAAGATCACAACTTCAGAACTTTCTAGAATCCTTAACCTCTAATTGTCAAATTGAAGTCACTACTTTTTTTTTGAAAAGTCTGAAATAAGAAAGCTCACTATTTCAATATGTTTTTACAACCTACCTTTGTTGTAACATTCTTTATGCTGTAAAATCTACCTGCGTAATCATATTCCTTTATTCAGAATTAAATTACACAAATACAGTTAATATTAACTGAACAAACTTTTGTCAATAGTACCTCCTTTAACTGAAGGGCTATAATTAATTTACTTACTAAAATCTGAGTTTCTATTTTGAAATTTCCCAAAAGAAAAGAGCTATCCAAAAAAAGCATTGAAAGTTTGACAGCTTAATCTTCTCAATATGTCACTGCAAGAATTGTAAACTGCTGTCACATTTTGCTGCCTTTGAGACTGATAGAACTGGTATTACAAAGATCAAGTGCTAGAAGAAAGTGTCACGTTTCAGGGTAGTTTGGAAATGAATATTGAGAAGAAGAATAAACAGAATTGCACTTAAGAGATTAGATCAGTAAAACATTATAAAATTTAGCACCACCTATGAAGAGTCACAAGGATAATGTTAAAAGCTGATTGTTTTGCAACCTATACAGTCTATTATTATTTGAATTTGTGTCAAAAGGTGCTCTTTCAGATTCTAAAGTAACACTCCATATAGAAGTAACTGAATTCCCTTTAGCCTTTTTTTCTTCAGTTGTTCTAATGGTACATTTATTCTTGGCAAAACAAAAAGCAGATATTAAAATACATGTACGAATACTTTTTCCAGGTGAAAGATCACAATGCCTGTTAATTTAACCTTATTTTACCGTCCATCCTGTCAGCGATGAGGCCATTAACTGATGGTTCCTTTAGTGGATTCAGCTGAGGCAGAATACTCGGGAGTGAGAGTCCCCTTGTCTTCCATCAGTTTCCTCTGGACTCTACTTTAAAGATTGCACAAGATTTCCATTCAAATAGATCAATTCCATTACTGCTTTGTGAGTTGTGTGCTGCTGCTTTTCTTCCCTGAACCCAGTCGTGCTACCTCCTTTCATCCCTGACTCTGTGTCATTAGAACATACGTCTGCCCTTTCTCTCTCCCTCTCTCTCTCCTTCCACTTAATTCCTGTGAGCTGCTTTGATTTTCTGTCATCAGACGTGGATTAAGGAGTGGGTCAGTGAGGCAGACGCCTGAGGCAGCAATCTTGAAGGAATGTATTTCGAAAGAGAAAATTGTATTTACCAGAACTCCTCCCCAGAAGTGTGCAGTAGCCCAGAATTGGAAGGGAAAGCTTGACAAACCCTTTAGTTAGAGGATCAGATTACCCAGAGACTTGCTTAAGACTGGTAGCTGGTCAATCTCTTGTTTTCCACCAAGGGTAAAACTTGTTAGAGAAGGAGCTTTTCTTTTACTGCCTTTTCTTCCCCGCCCCCGCCCCCAGCTTTATTTCCTTCCCCAAGAGCCATTGGAATGATGCTTCCTTGTTTGCAGAGGAAAAACCTGGAGCTTCATTTCCAGAATTCCCTGCCAGTAGGACCTACATTTTTCAATTGAACAGCACTACTCTGAGATTTGCAAGCTGGGGTTAGGGCTGAATTGCCTGGGGCTGTTAGAAGCCAGGAGCCTAGTGTTCCTTCACCGTTTTCAGGTACACTTAGTGTCCTTCAAAAATATTCATAGACTATCAGAAAGATGGGATATAAAATCTTTCCACTCCTGCCCGCCATTACGTGTTTTCCTTTCCTGTTCAGCCTGGCAGGAGAGTGATGCAGTGAATAGACCACCTGAGAACCAACTGTGAAGAAACCTTTCAAGTGGAGCCCATCTTATGACTCAAGTAGTGATCGCTGTACATCATAACAACTTTGAGAGACAAGAGATCATACAGATCAAAGCCCTTCTTGTTCCAGACGGCTTAAGTGTCTAGTACCTGAACCCAGTCAAATTAATGGTAGATACAGGATTAAAAGCCCTTTTTCAAGAAAATGTTCTTTAATCCTTAAACATCTGTGATACACTCAGTATAATCTATGTAGATACCTGGACAATATTGTGGCCAACTATATATTCTTTGTAATTTGATGTCATATTTTGTTGTATTCGCAAAAATTACCTCCCAGTAGAAAAAAACTTAACCAATTCCATAAACATGCTTTTCTTTTATTTTACATACAAATGACATATTTGTCAGAATCCTAACCAGGTGTTTGGTGACACCATCAATTTCTAGAATGTCAATACATTCTAGACGTCTTTACATGTTTCTTGATTTTAGTTTCATTTAGGTCTTTGGCTGTAGTACTCTCATCAATACAAAATAGCTTGCATTCTCAGGGTGCCTGGGTGACTCAGTCAGTTAAGCATTTGCCTTCAGCTCAGCTTGTGATCTTGGCGTTCTGGGATGGAGCCCAGCATCAGGCTACTCGCTCAGTGGGGAGTCTGTTTCTCCCTCTGCCTGCTGCTCCCCCTGCTTGTGTGCGCTCTCTCTCTCTCTGGCTTGCTCTCTCTCAAATAAATAAATAAATAAATAAATAAATAAATAAATAAATACTTTAAAAAAATAGTTTGTATTCTCTCTACCTCTTAATTTAGCTTCCAGTAGTACTATTACCACACAAAAAGCTTAGGATAATGCCTCTATACCCTGAATAATTGTGAGTGTGTGTGTGTGTGTGTGTGTGTATGTGCTTTGGGGAGGTAAGTGTGAATTTCATATTTATTGTTATATTACTGAGAATGAAATATAAACTGAGTAACAACAGCCCTGGTAAATAAACTTAACACTTGCACTGATGTTGAGAAATAAACCAGATTAGATGACATTGACATTCCCTATATATATATAAAGTGATAATTATAGAATAATCCTATAATATTTTTTTTAGGATTCATTTATTTATTTGGGGGTGGGGGAGGGACAGAGAGGGGGAGAGTCTCAAGCAGACTCCTTGCTGAATGCAGAGCCCAGCATGGCGCTAATCCCATGATCCCAAGACTATAATCCAAGCTGAAACCAAGAGTTGGGCCTCCAGCCAACTGTACCACCTAGTCGCCTCTAGAGTGATCCTAGACTCTTTAAGTTTAAAACTCTAAATCTATATAAAAGAAAAATTTTTATTCATTCAAGTATTTCTTAAAGATGACCGTGAAGTATTAGGATGTACTTTATTGTTAAAAATTATGAACAACAACAAATTAGAACAATATTTGCTGCAATGTTTATATTTTTTATTCATTTAATTTTACTTATTTTATTTTTATAAATATATTTAAATATATTATATATTTTACATATATTTATACATTAAAATTGCATTTACATTAATAGTTTGTAACACATGGTACATGGGTTAGCTATTATCATGGTAATTATTATATGCATATGAGTGAGTGATAGACTTCTCTAGGAAAAAATGGTATTTAATGAATGAATGAGTAAATGAATAAATACGTGGAAATGCTCATTTTTCCATGGCAATGCTAAGTATTCATTACTTACATTTTAAGCATTCTATGGTCACTGGCAAATATTTACAAGAACTCAAGTTTGTTTTTGATTTTTTTAAAAATAGATAATGCAAAAAAAGCATCATCGATTTTGAAATACTCATCTTCATTGGACTGATGAGGACAAGCAGCTGCTCCCTGCTCACTTTTAAAATTAATGTGGGGTGGTTTTTTTGTTTTTTGAAGTAAAAACATATTTTTTTTCACTTATTTTCTGCCAGTTTGTGAACATATGCATGCAGAGTGGACATTGATATCCAATACACATAATTTTTTTAACTATTAAGGAACTGCAATTTTATTTATTTATTGTTTTTTATTTTATGTATTTACTTTTTTCATCATGGTAAGTGTACTCTTTAATTCCCATCACCTATTTCACCCATCCCCCCGCTCCCCTGCCCCGTGACCATTAGTTTGTTCTCTACAGTTAAGAGTTTGTTTCTTGGTTTACCTCTCTCTCTCTTTTTTTCCCTTTGTTTGTTTGTTTTGTTTCCTAAATACCACATATGAATAAGATCATACGGTATTTGTCTCTCTCTGACACATAATTTATTTTTAAAGCATTTTCTTATACCTCAAATATAGAAGATACATAAAAAATCAAAATTTTAGTAACACTTTGTACTATTGTTTCTATTCTAGCTAGCACTGAAATTAAGCACTTGAAAAAAATCTCAGAGATGTCTTCCAGTACTTTCTTTTCCCTCTCAACTCAGTGATCTCTATGAAAGAGTTTGACAGCTTAATCTTCTCAATGTGTCACAGCATGACTATAAACTGCAAGCGTGTGTCGGTCTGCTTCTGCGACAGATAGAAATGGTATTGAGTCAAATGCATGAAAATGAAAACATTAAATATTGGTTAAATCTGCTTTTATTGCTACAGTTTATAATTTCATACTTGATAAAGTGTAATCTTAATTATTTCAATAATTTATTTAATAATTCAATTATTACTTATGACATAGCAACATAAATAGAGAACCAGTGTCAGGCTTGGGAAAAATATGATGCGAGTGACATTTTCCTCAACATCTCAATGATTCCTAATTCTCTTTTCTTTATCCATTTATGTTATCTTATTCTCCTGCTACATGGATCAGTGTCCTCTTAAAAGGCCAAAGTTCCTATATGACAAATCATATATAAGGAAATTTCTTCTTAAGTACAAACCAATTAAAGTGTCCATGTCTTTGACTTTATTCTTAGAGAAAGCCCTTAGTTAATTGAGTGCTTTACTGACACACTTTCATTCTACCATGTAAAAAATAATTTTTACTAGAATATCAAATATTAGTTGCTACCAACTAATATTTTAGTCTTTGTGGAGTTTTTTACATTCTAAAGGACAATTCCTGAAAACATTTGAAATGTGTAAGTAGCATTTCAGAAACTATATAGCTCAATTGGAAGAACATCTCTTAAGATAATTAATCTTCACGTACTATACATCATCACACTTACACTTTGCCATATCATACCTGCCTGGAGATTTCTTCAGCTCTTTCTACATGTAAATATTCTCTTTCCTTATTGTCAATTCTTCACCAGTTGATAAAACATATGACATGTACCAGATATATGTCAAAAAATGTCAATATAGATATGCCTGTTGGTTATCCTTGACACCTTTCTATTTTTATTTCTCCTTCACTTTTTTCAGTCAATTAATAGGACCTCTAGGTTTTCAATTTATACAACTCTCTATTCCTCTCCATCAGCACTGCCACCAGTTTTGCCCAAGCTATCCTCTTCTCTCTATGCAATCTACTAGGATAAGTTCTTAAATGGACTTCTTGCAAACTATTTTGTTCTGTTCCATTTATTTTTAATAGTAACGAGATTGTGGGGATGCCTGGGTGGCTCAGTAGGTTAAGAATCTGCCTTTAGCTCAGGTCATAATCCCAGGGTCCTGGAATCAAGCCCCACATTGGGCTCCCTGCTCAGCCTCTCCTTCTCCTTCTCCCTCTGCCCCTCCCCCTCCCCCTGCTTATGCTTTCTCTCTCAAATAAATAAATAAAATGTTAAAAAAAAAAAAAAACCAAAACAGTAACAAGATTGCAAAAGTACTAAATCCCTTTAGAGACTCTCCAAGCTACAGAGACAAGAGTATTTTACATATGGAGTACATAATTTTTTAATGAAGCCCCTCTGTATGACCAACTACTTTCAGGAAGAATCACATCATAGTTAATAATTATTTTTGTTATTCATTCTTTAGCTTAAAATTTTAAAATAAGAATAAATTTTAATGTCAAACATATCTTAGTTCAGTTTAACTATTTCAAGCATGAATGGATATTTGCACTTTAATCTTACTGGTCTTGCACCTTTAATCTTGTTAATCCATAGCCCTAACTTCTTTCCAATTTGAAAAAAATTATAATCCTTTATCATTTTTTATATAAAATCAATTTCAGATGATATATAAATGGTAAATATGTGAATGTTAAAAATATTTAACACATCTAAATGAAAGCAGATGTTTATAAGATTGAAGACAGGTTTTTCTTTTTTTCTTTTTTGTGGACAGGTTTTTCTATCAAAGTAAAACTCATGAAAAAAATGACTTACTGAATACAGGAAAAAATTAAATTTTCTATGAAAAAATATGATAAAGAGTAAGGAAAATGATAAGCTGGGGGAAAATTACAATATACATCACAAGGAAGTAAAAATAAATACATCATAATCCTTATTTTTTTTAATGGGCAAATGAATGATTACCAATGTAGCTTTAAAATAATAAATTTCAAAGAAATTGTGAATAAAGCAAAATTGGCAAACAGATTTGAATTTGACAATGTGTGACAGATGATGAGGCTAAGTTTGCTGTCATCAGGCCCTGTAACGCCTTATCTCCAAAGCTGTAGTCACTGACTTACCCTTACAAATGGATCTACCTTAGGTTTGGGGACCAATTGTGTCCTTAATCAGGAGAACTTAAGTATTAATTTCTAAAGTCAGGTGGCCTAGAATTGAATTCAATTTTATCCCATTCCTCTCCTGTCATGTTTCCAGTTTTAGCAACAGCGCTTCTGTTTATTTTGTTTGTTCATTTTTGGTTTTGTTTCTTTCCTCGTGAGATTCTAGAGCCAGTAATTGGATTTTTTTGCCCCATTTCAAATCACATGTTGTAATTAAAAAGCAAATATTTTGTATCGCTTTCTGTGAAGATATCCCAGATGACTCCTGAGTTCAAATAAATTATTTTGTTTGAGAGTATGATTTTTAAAAGGTTAATATTGAGTGTAAAAGATCATTTAGCAAATTACAAAATACATTTTGTTAAGCAATGACATCTATAAAAGACAGAAAAATTAAGTATGTACACATATCTAATGTATATGTTATGTCACATATACACATATAGAAATATACATGCATAGACATACAGACACATATGTATATTTATATTAATCAGAAATTAAAATAAAACTAAATGTACTGATAATTTTTTTTCACTTTTCTTCAATTCTTGGGTATTTAATAGGCAATATCATTTGGAACAGAAAATGATAAATTATTTTAGTGTAGTTTATATTTTGGAAAGAATGGTAAATGGAAACCGGCTAGGAGGTAAAGTAGATACATATTAAGCATAAAGAAAGATTAAATATAAAATAATTTAAAATAGAATGCCACCCATCTTATATCTATGGCACCAACAGTTTTGTCGCCATATTATAATTACTAGTAGTGCCCATCTTTTAACTCTTGAAAGTGTCCTCTATTGGATAATAATTTATATGCTTGCTTTACTCATGCATTTTACAGTGTTAGGAAAATGGACAAGGCCCACTGCCAGAAGTATAGAGCAAGGGCAGGGGGGAAGTACACAGAATTGCTGTGGAAAGAAATTAGTCTCTTTCCTTCATTCCATCTCTACTACTCTTCAAATGACTGGACAAAATTCAGTAGTCCTGTCTCTCATCAAATACCATCCACAGGCTCTCCTGTGAGTGGGGTACAATTGAAGCTACTAGTGCCCTGTTGTGAACCATTATTCCTAGCGCCATGAAGATACATTATTTTGGTCTGTTCTAGCTCAATGCTATAATATATTGCATAGTTCTTATGTTTCAATTTTATCCTCCATAAACTAGAGGGGTGGCTTCTTCAAGGATGAGTGATGAAGAATAGCTTTGTTTAAATTATATAAAGGTCATAAGCCCCATATAAATGTAAAGTATAGCAAATGATCAGCCACAGACTCTTGCTGGCTTCTTAGCAGGATAGCAATCCCATTCAGGGCAAAAGCAGAGAGCGTAAACTGAGAGTATAGCATGTCCGAACATAGAGGATTTGCATTTGTTATGTGAATTCATTTAATGTTTCTCTAATTCCTCTGAGTTTTGCATTTCATAGACAGCCGGCTCAGTGTGAAAGCTATGAAGCTGTTCCAGAATCATCTAAAAGAAATATTTAGTAACAGATGGCAATAAAAACACTACAATGGGCCTTATTTTGTTTTATTTTATTAGACCAAGGTTATGGCCACAGTTATGAACTTAATCTGTCTTTTTTTATAGCCATGATAGTGGTTGACATTGCTGTCATATCACCAGCTGCCTCTGCTGAATCAAATGCTCTTTACTGCTCAATGCAGCTAAGCAATAGAGCAAATAACATGTTTAGCATAGCATCTTATCAGTCTGAAATAGGGGTATTTCTAAGAAGACAGTTTGGAGCCTGGGTAACACACATGCTTGGTTTTAAGTTAGATGCATTTCTAGAATAGAAGAATAAAAATAAACATCAATTTCCAATAATGAAGAATTTTTGGTAATATTCACGATTAAATCAAAGCAAACTGAAGCAAAGTGGGAAATGATAGGGCAACCACAAACCATGAAAAGGTAAGACAAGTGAAGAGAATCTGGTCATGTAAAGTGATCTCTAAATTAAATAAGATTATCTCATTTTTAATAAATGTCTGTAGGACAAATTCGTCTTTAGTTTAAGTTTAGATTTGAGTTATTCTATTTCATTATTAAAGTAAACAAGACACGGGATTCAAAATGGAACAAGGACAACTGAAGCTTTCCCGAGACAAGAGTCCATGATAGGTAAACAGGTTGTATTCATTGTTTACATACTGCCTTGTGTAAAAGACAAAAGAGTAAATTAGAGATACTTACAGTAGACTAGGAGATTCTAGTTAATCAACAATACAGGAGAATTTATACAATCAGTACCATTGATTTCAATAACTCCAACATCCTTAAACACCCTACTTTTGTCACACTTGTGCCCATTAAATTTCTATTTAGTTCTCATGCAGAGCAGTTTCACTCTCGTCCTTTCTCCCTGCCGCTATCCAGCTGTCTTTTGATTACTACTTTGCTTTCCAGAGAGCCTGACACCAAGAAGGGGATGGCACGAATGTTGTACGTGCAAGCATGCAACCCCTGTCAAAAAAATTGAGGTACAAATTTTACTGGTATTTTTCTATGTGCATCAGTCATGATAGAGTTTTGTTAGAATTATTTAGGATGTGAAATCCAGGTAAACTCTGATTACACTCCAGTTTTAGTCTCTCAACCCAAAACCTGAGGAGCAGATCCAGTGAACTTCAGTGCCACCAAATCTCCTTTCTTAATTGTAATAGGTAGTGTCAGAGATAAAGAGATATGCTAAGTGCACTCATTACCAACTAATATCTAAATTCTGTTAGCTACCACTTACACTTGTACATTAATCTCTTTTGCGGTTGATTACAGAAAAGATATTTTTTAAATTATCAAAAATTTTTGAGTTTACAGTTTATATCTACCAATTTAACTTACAATTACGAGCTACTATAAGATTGCAGGAAAGCATAAGCACCGCTTGATTATATGGGTTTATGTGTTGAGAGTTTCTAAAAATGGTGACTAATTTCAGAGTTAAAAATGAAATGCAAAATAGTTCCCAAGTTGTATTTTTATTTTTTATTTATTTATTTTTAAATATTTTATTTATTTATTCGACAGAGATAGAGACAGCCAGTGAGAGAGGGAACACAGCAGGGGGAATGGGAGAGGAAGAAGCAGGCTCATAGTGGAGGAGCCTGATGTGGGGCTTGATCCCATAATGCCGGATCATGCCCTGAGCCGAAGGCAGACGCTTAACCGCTGTGCCACTCAGGCGCCCCAACAAGTTGTATTTTTAAAACAATTGTTTCAGAAGGTTTTTTTTTTTTTAAGATTTTTTATTTATTTTTCAACAGAGATAGAGACAGCCAGCGAGAGAGGGAACACAAGCAGGGGGAATGGGAGAGGAAGAAGCAGGCTCACAGCAGAAGAGCCTGATGTGGGGCTCGATCCCGTAACGCCAGGATCACGTCCTGAGCCGAAGGCAGACGCTTAACCGCTGTGCCACCCAGGCACCCCTGTTTCAGAAGTATTTGTATGATAGATAATAGAATTCACAAGTTGCATTAAAGAAACTCATTTTAGTGGCAATAGAAGATTGGATTCAAGAATAGCACTGATTTTTTATGATAAAATAAAATGTCAGTAGTAAAGATGCAAAGTCAGAATGGAAATAATGTAATTCTTTTCCACTAGTCTCAAAATGCATGTGACTATGATTTATGCCAACTTCAATTAGCTAACCACTCTCCCCCATTTGTCTATGTTATAGAAAACGATAGTGAGAATTTGGCTGTCTGTTCTGGTCTGGTCCCTCTAGCTGCAGAGACCTTATCTCGGCAGAATGGTGTATTTTGAAAGGGGGGCAAAGGGACATTTCTAACCACCTCCTCTGCCCCCTCCCCCATACATATCATTTTACTTTCCAGCTAAATCCAAGCCTCCTTAAATAGAAGCACATGACTTCAGCAGATCAGCAAAACTCTGATTCTGCCTTAGAAGCTAAAACTGAGCCTGTAAGGAAACTAAGTTTTCACCGTTGCCCTGACTACACAGTTTTTGCTAAAGTTGTTACAGACCTGAAACAGTCTTTAACCAGAAGGAGGTCATTCTAAATGGCTAGAAGACCCAGTTCCTCAAGCTGTATGACTAACTATCTAAGAAAGAAGTGAAAGATGAAGAAGATAAGGAGAAGGAAGCCCAAGCAGAGAAAGAGGAAGAGGGGATGGATATGAAGTGGATCATGATGGAAATTCAGTTTAGGAAGATTGAGTAGCCCAGGGGCACCTGGGTGGCTCAGCCAGTTAAGTATCTGACTCCTGATTTTGGCTCAGGTCATGACCTCAGGGTCGTGGGATTGGGCCCACGTTGGGCCCCACACTCAGCTCAGAGTCTGCTTGTCCCTCTCCCTCAACTCCTCCCCCCACTCGCACTCTCTCTTTCTCTCTCTCTCTCTAAATAAATAATCTTGAAAGAAAAAAAGAAAGAAAGAAAGAAAGAAAGAAAGAAAGAAAGAAAGAAAGAAAGAAGAAAGAAAGAAAGAATATCCCAGATTAGCAAGAATGGAAGTTTGATCTCATATCACAATAAAAAATAAAACTAGAAATGAGGCCAACTAGTGAAAAATTGAAAATTAAAAAGCAAGCACTTAATCATGAGGACAATGGGATTCACTGAATGCTTTTGACTAGGCAAGTAACATTATCAAACTATCTTTGAAAAAGTTAACTTGAGCACTGATATTTAAATTGGTTGATGGAGGAAAAGCCAAGAAGGTGTTGAAAAAGTATTAAAACAATTCAAAAATTTATAATGTCTTGAAATAAGATAATGGTGTAGCTTACACGACAAGAAAGGGAAGAGTTAAATAGAAGTGTCCGCTAAGTTGCCTTATCTAGCTTAATGCTGAATTATATCACACAGTATTGTCCCTTTGATATACAATGGGGAAACACATTGTTTTCTCACAACCCAATAAGAAAAATTCTCTTTTGGCAAAAGGTGTAGAATATACATCTTTTTCACCAAACTGTAAAAGAAAATGCAGAGCACAGAAACAGAAATTAGCACAGGTCAGAAGGACACAGGCAGAATGAAAGGCAGAGAAGCCAGTCCTAGATCAGCCAGTGGGATAAGATAAACCAGATTTCTATTACCCTTCTATCAGGGGAGTTAACTGGAATGAGGAAGAAATAATTGGAGTTGGCACTATTTACAACTGTTATGGCTGAAAAAAGTCAAATACTTGGCAGAAATAAATTAAGTGCATGGTTAAAATCACACAAACAGGAATAATTTGTTTCTTCATTTGGCACTTGCCCGGTGATATGGGCTTCCTTCTCAGCTAACTAACTCAGTCCTAACTGGTTCAGGGGTTGAACCAGAATCTGAGCATTAACCATTTCTCATTCATAAGACTGCAGCCCACTGTCAGCTCCCTTCAGAATCAGCCTGAGTTTGAGCAGAGAGCCTTCCGCAGCAAAGCTTAAAGCCTGAGACCTTTGAAATGATCCCCTAAGGAATATTTCTACCTGCTGGAAGTATGGATACTAAGATAGAACCATGGGCACATGTGCTTGGGAAGAGATGCTAGGGGAGGAGGAGGCATGGGATAAAGGGAAGGAGCTTAAATGGGAATCTTCCTTTCCCAGGTTTAAAAGTAAGATCAACTTGTATTGTTTATCCTACTCAGCCTTGTCTTCTGAGATCAATCAATTCAGAAAAATGTGTAATATTCTCACTCCAGCCTATTGTGGATTCTGCTTGGAGAAGGATGAATATGGGTAAGAAGGAATATATTTAGAAAAAAGAATGTGTTGGGAACAGAATTGTGCCTCTCCACCCACCCTCCCATCCTACCTTTCACGCAATTCATATGCTAAATCTCTCAACTCCAATGTAACTTTAGGAGATAGAGCTTTGAGGAGACACTAAGGTTGAAGAGGATATAAGGGTGGGGTCCTAAGCCAGTAGGATGGGGGGTTTTATAAGAAGAGGAGGAACAAGATCTCTATCCTTCTCAGCTCTGTCATTTGAGGACACGGTGAAAACACTGCAGTCTGCAAGCCGGGAGGAGGGCTCTGGCCAGACTGACCATGCTGGCACACAGATGGAAGACTTCCAACCACCAGAAAGGCAAGAAAATCAATTTCTGTTGTTTGAGCCACCCAGTCTCTGGTATTTTTTTATGGCAGCCCGAGCAAACTAATGCAGAAGGTAAACCAAGTGCCTATTCTGTATGACCTTCATCCTTGATGTTAGAAAGTCTCCGCTGAAAATGAAAATATGCGATCATTAACCAGCTCCGCTCCCAAATGAATACACACACAGTACGTCTGAGCGTTGCATTTGTGTATGAAGCCTCTGGAATGTTATGCTAGCTTTACACACTAGGTTGTACTCGTGCAGAGTGAAATGAATTTTAGAGCGTCGTCTACATCAGTTCCTGATGTAAAATTTAAGATGTTTGATGAACCAGTAGATTACCATTTACTAAAAATGATTAGCACCAAAAACCTTGAAATTCTTAATTCCAGCAAACAGTGTTTATATTGAGCAAGTAAAATAAGACCAGGTCATTTATTCTCACTTGCTACTACTTAGTGGTTATATTACAAAAGATTGTCCTTGTGTGTATGGGAGTGTTTGTGTGTGTGCACCTACAGCTAAGACCACATGTCATTTCACTTCAAAAATCTTAAAAGTTATGGTTAGTATTTCATTTCTTACATAATTATTAATCACCAGCAGCATGATGAAGCATGAATATTTTATAAAGTAAAGTTTTATGTGTAATGTCAGCACATACTTTATTTTTATTTCTTTTGGCAGTGCTTAAAATAGATGTATTTTACTTTCCTGATAGCATTCCCCTTAAAATTTATCTTTCACAGTGAAATAAAATACGACAATATAAACAAGTTTTAAAGTTCATATTTTTTTTCTCCAGTTAGGGCAATTTGTTTTAGCTCTTGCACACTTTTAAAAGAAAAAAAATGGATCCTTCTCATCCCTGATCAAAATTCATAGTTGATTCAAAATAAATCAGCATATGGGAAATTAGTATCTACCTACATCATATCACAGAAGGGCATTCTTTTTAGTGGCACTAGTTCACATGATAAAACAGCTTACAAAATTTTATATCATCTATAAAAGCCACATATAGTTAGAGGAATTTTATAGTAGCATATTAAATATCCCTACAAAATGCAAAAACAATGTATAGATTTGAAACTGTATTCTCCATCTATTTTTTTGTTTGCTTTAAGTCATTGATCATGGCTGAGTTTCTTAACTTTTTTTGGAAGCTCAGATTATAATGAAATTGTAATAGTTTATGTAAGACTCTTTAGAAGCCACGGTGCCCAGTAGATTAGCATCATTTTCTTTGCAGTTTTTGTGAGTATATCTAAAATAATCCTTATACTAGTTTTGCGTTTGTGTTTGTTTTTCCTCCCTTTATCAGACTACAAGTTCTCTGAATGGAGGAATTATGTTTTGTTCATTCTTTTGCCCCGAACACCTGCACAATAATTGACAGTAAGCATACCCTCAGTAATTGGCCACTGAATGAACAAATGCAAGCAGGGTCTCTGGAGCCTTCCTGTGTGGGTTTAAATCCTGGTTTTGGACTTACTCTGTTACCTTGACAAATCACCCTATCTTCGGGGGGATAATAGTAGAATTCAGTTCATATGGTTTTATTGTTTATTGAATTAATACTTGTAAAACATTTAGACTAGTGCTTGGATCTTATGACTCAATCAACAACTAGTATTATTATCCAATATAGGAAACATTCAAAACTTACACTATATTTTTCCTGAAATTGTGCTAAACAA
The DNA here is from genome assembly GCF_002007445.2 of Ailuropoda melanoleuca. Lineage (NCBI taxonomy): Eukaryota > Metazoa > Chordata > Mammalia > Carnivora > Ursidae > Ailuropoda > Ailuropoda melanoleuca. Next base: position 126,669,997 of record NC_048222.1, read on the forward strand.
AATAAGGCAATATGTTCTTATTTATACACAGTGCAAAATGATTTCTATATTCTGCAATTCTTTAGATGTTGTAAACTTTTATCAGCTTAGTTGACTTGTCTCAAATTCAGTTCAATTCATCCACTCAACAATCTTTATTTGGTAGAATATGAAGTAAAAATAATCCTGACCTTTAAGATATTCACAGTTTATATGAGGGTTTGACAGAGATACTCACAGAGAAATAGTACTTTATGAAAATCTTCACTAGCATTTACCTCAATATTATGTAATTATGTTTATACTTGTCTTTTGAATAGAATCTGAATTCATTTAAGAGATATTTTTAAAAAATACTGTATTGTTCTTATAGCTCCAGCTCCTGAATATTTAATAAAGTCTGACAAAATAACATATATGTAATAATATAATTGATTCAGATTCATCTAAGGGATTAATACAGGAAGTTGATTAATATTTTTTAAAAGATTTATTTATTTATTTGAGAGAGAGAGAGTGTACAAGTGTTGCGGGGGGAGAGACAGGGGGCAGGGGGCGGGGGGAGAGAGAATACTCAAGTAATCCCCCCCCCTCAGCCCAGAGCCTGATGCAGGGCTTCATCCCAGGACCCTGAGATCATGACCTGAGCTGAAATCAAGAGTCAGTTGCTTAACAGACTGAGCCACCCAGGTGCCCTGATTAATTAATATTTTTAAGATAAAGAATTATTTAAAAATACATATTCACCTTAGATTTTTAAATTCAATTTTAAACAGGGGAAGGAAAAGTAATTTGTCTACATTTTAAAACAGAGTTCAGAAGTTTTCTATTAGTAGGGGTGTCTTATTCATGTTTTACAATATTCATGCTTTATATTTCTTGTATAAATAGTAGTCATAAGCCACTAACTAGAATTTTCTATTTCTCTTTTTATGAAGAATTTTAAAATATTAATGAAACAGTCGGAGTGCAGAATAACTGATGATTCCCCCCCAAGTTCTTAAAAAAGTCTAAATGTTAATTCAACAGTAGTGTTTTCAATTATTTACTTTCATATTTCAACCAAAAAACCTCGACTTCATTTTCTTAGTTACAGTGCTCTTTGTTTTTTTGGGTAAATTTAATGAATTAGCAAGAAATTTAAATCTCGGGGCGCCTGGGTAGCGCAGTCGTTAGGCGTCTGCCTTCGGCTCAGGGCGTGATCCCGGCATTCCGGGATCGAGTCCCACATCGGGCTCCTCGGCTCGGAGCCTGCTTCTTCCTCTCCCACTCTCCCTGCTTGTGTTCCCTCTCTCGCTGGCTGTATCTATCTCTGTCAAATAAATAAATAAAATCTTAAAAAAAAAAAAAAAAAGAAATTTAAATCTCATAATTACATTAACAAATGCAATTGACATATTTTGGGGAACAAAGACAATGAACTGCTTGTAAACACGAGTCAACCTGTGCAAACTTTGGGGCTTAGGCGCTGGGTACTACGCATGCATACAGTAGTTAAATGCTTGAGAGAACAGAGAGTGTTAATTAAGTTCTGTCACTGGAGATCTATTAAAATAGCTTCCATTGTATATCTGGTTGTCAGAAACCAGAAATTCTTTACAGAGCAAGTGTTATTTAAGGTAGACCTAAGGAACAGGAAGCAGCCTGAGAAATGACCTCAAATCTAGAAAAAGTGGGACTCTGGAGAACCTCAATTAGTCTAACTTGAACGTACAAACATAGAGCTTTTGAAAAAGTAAATTTCTGAAAGACCTTGAGTACCAGGATGGTCAACAGAATTTAATTCCTTAACAAGGCTGGAAATGGAAGATTGGTGAACAGAAACACCATATGTTAAGAATTAATCTTTTATCAACATAAGATAATTTAGATGAAATGAGGTACTAAAACAAAGACAAAAAGCTTAAACAAAATGATGACGATAGGGGGAAAAAAGCAAGATTTTTATTTGAGAAATGCTTTAAAGATCAATTTGTATTCTTTAATCTATATAATCTATATGCATATATATGCATACATATGCACACATACAAATGTACCATATGTCAAAAACCTATCTCCTAAGGCATTTAACGGGTTTGATTAATAGTAATTATATAATCTGCGTTGTTCTCAATGATTTACATGAATAGCTCACATGAGCTACATAATAATTTTAGTAGGTGGTTACTATTATTATGTACAAAATAAGTTGAGGAAACTGAGGCACAGAGAAATTAAGTAATTTGTCTGCAGTCATGTAGCTAGTAAGCAATGGAGCCAGGCTTTGAACTCACACTATGGCTTTAGATAGCTTCTAACCACTAAACTACATAGCCATTCCATAAGAGAGATACATGCACAACAAAGTGAAATAGGGGCTGGGAATTTTATAGAGGTACATGCTTGGGGAAAATTTTTTTCAGAGACAATCATGTCTTCTATGGTATATATGCTGCTTCCCACCCAGATTGTTTCCCCTTCTTGTTCCAAATGTTCCCAAAATTCCACTGAGTGTTGCATCCTTTTCTCACTGTGTAGAGTTCATGACACTACTTTCAACACCAAAGGTAGGTCCCGATTGGTTTAAGTCATTCAACAACGTCCATCCTCTTCCCATAGTAATTAATTCAGGGTGGGCAAATGATTCAATTGAGATGATGAAATATTTAGGAAGGTAGTTTCTTTGTTCTTCCAGAGAACTACCAAAAATTTCTTTCTCTGTCCACCACCACCCCCCCCTTTGAATATCAGCAAGGAAGAATTTGGCCATGGTATCAATCTTTGTGGCTATGAGGGAGCCCTGACTGAGATGGAAGCATTTATCCCAAAGACAAAGCAAGAAAACCAAATCTTCAACAACACTACAAAGTTACTGTATTTATAAGCATCAGTTGATCTCCTTTTGGTATGAAAGCCATTCTAAATTGGATTTTAGATTATTTGCAACCAAAATTATTCTGTTGCATTTTTAATTTCTGTAGCTTTTTATATCCAGACAATGCCACTTAATTACAAAATTTGTGACATTCTCTTTTTATGATCCATCTATTCATAAGACATTTACAGCATGATATCCTTTATTCCATATTGACTTCTCCTAAAGATATGCAACAGATTTTCCTGTTTGGACTATATAATCTCACCTTTGTTGACTTGCATCCTAGCTAAGGTGTTAACACATTCCAGGCTAAAACATTTGACAAATTATTATACTTAAAGTTGTTGGTATTGAAAAAAAAAACTGTCAAGGATACTTACTTTAGGGGCGCCTGGGTGGCACAGTGGTTAAGCATCTGTCTTTGGCTCAGGGCGTGATCCCGGCGTTATGGGATGAAGCCCCACATCAGGCTCCTCCTCTATGAGCCTGCTTCTTCCTCTCCCACTCCCCCTGCTTGTGTTCCCTCTCTCGCTGGCTGTCTCTATCTCTGTCAAATAAATAAATAAAATCTTTAAAAAAAAAATGTTCAGAAACTCTTAAAATAAAAAAAAGGATACTTACTTTAGTCAACTGGGTCACAGAAAAAATTAAATTCACATTCACTGGTTTTATTAAACTAAGCCTTAATTTACATTGCTTTTATTTCTTATAACAGGATGTTATTTCTATTATATAGCTCTTTACTTTAATTATTCCATAAGTTGCTTTGGTTGAAAGCAATTTTTATGTACATCATCATGTAATGGAGTTGTCTCAATCCTTCAGAGGAATGGTCTTTTTTAAAGATTTGACTATAATCTGGCACAATCTTAAAGTATTGAGGTCAGTCTCCTTTAGAACACTCCGACCTAAGGCAAAGTCAAAATTACGATAAAGTAGCATGCATTTTAGTGTTAGGTAACTTTAAGTATGATGAGACCCACTTCCTGCATCACGAGTGCTTATGTCAAGCTTCCAAACTCAACTATCTAGAATACTTTCCAATATATAGAAATGTAAGAATCATGTTTAAAACACAGTGAATGATCTGAATAAATCTAAGAAGTCATTGCCTTCTACAAAGCATTAGATTATTTTCTTGGTGAGCATAAAGAAACATTTTATTTATTTACTTTTTAAAAAGATTTTATTTATTTATTCGACAGAGATAGAAACAGCCAGCGAGAGAGGGAACACAAGCAGGGGGAATGGGAGAGGAAGAAGCAGGCTCATAGCGGAAGAGCCTGATGTGGGGCTCGGATCCCATAACGCCAGGATCATGCCCTAAGCCGAAGGCAGACACTTAACCGCTGTGCCACCCAGGTGCCCCATAAAGAAACATTTTAAAGAATGAGTCCATTTCCATCAGATTCATAAAGGAATACACAATTCAAGTTTGTATATATAGTTTTTGAAGCTCAATACTCAATGTAAGAGTGTATGATGAACAGATTTGTGTTATCAGTATGCAAAGTTACAGTAATGTAGTTCCAGAGTTGGTAGAATGGACAGAATGGGAAGAATAAACAGCTTGTGAAAGAAAATACAGTTTATTTTGAAATAATTCTTAAATAGTTTTTGAAATGCTCTTTAGTTTCTAATAAAAGCATATGGAAATGTCAAATAGGAAATTGGAATTCCGCATCTGAATATCAGAAGCAAATTTTCAATCAGATATACATATTTTTAAAACACAGGAAATAAATTGATCCAGACTTGATTATCCTTTCTGACATTATGGTGGGCTAGATGTTCTAAGAAGCCTCCTGCTTCAAAAAAAACTAAATCCTAGTTAAAAAAAAAAATCTGGACTTGCAAAAAGTAGAGGAGTTCTAAAACAAAAAATAAATAAATAAATAAAACATGCTACTTTACCTCTAGATCTTTGCCCCCAAACCCCTGTATCTGGGTAAAGTAAAAAACAGATTTCCATTCCCCAACCCTAAAAGTTGATGACATAAATTGCAAAATACAGATAACACTAAATATGACCATGCTTAAAGAAGTAAAAGCTGACATTACAAAGATAAACGGATAATGAATGGATAATTAGAGACTATGAAGAATGACCATTAAATTTGTAAAAATAAGAAAAAACAAACTGTACTTGAGAAGTCAAAATCATTACTGATTGAAATATAAAGCTCAATGAACAAGTTAGGTTAACAGGTGGTCAACAGGAGACGGGGTAGTGTTCTAGTTCTTGTACATTTACAGTGACTCATGTCAATATTATGCATCATAATGTATAAGGAAGGGTTTAATATATATTTCAGTAGTATATCAATAGTTACACTAAAATTAAGAGAAAAATTTATATAATTTAAGATTGTGTAAGAGATGAGGCAATGTCTTGATTGTGGGGAGGAAAATGAGACTGCTGTGTAAGTGGCATGAACAAATTTCAAGAGGGCAAGTCAAATAATAGCATAGGCAAATGATCTGAAAAATCATCAGTGGAAAGCAAGGTGCCTAATAACAATAATTATTCTGTTCCTGCTGTTTACTAATCAGTTTCTAGATGCAATGCTTCTTTGTTACAGTCTCCTTTGAAATCATTCAATGAACTTAGCATCATCTGAGGCAAGTCAGCTCTCTGTTCTAAAAACGGTTTTGTGCGCACCAAAATGAACACACAAATTGCTTAAAATAAAATGAATGTTTAATTTTGTCTGTGATTTTCGGACTTTGCTCTTTGAAACCTTCCCACGTTGCGGAAAATAATCAGACCAGTGAGAAACCAAGCAATACTAGGAGTAGGAGAACTCGGGTTTATTTTATGCCTGCAGACCCAGAGCAGCTTGCACTCGAAATTCTGGGCCCCAGGTAGCGGGGTTATAGAGCTTTTACAGGGCAGTGTGGGGAGGGCTGTGCTGACTGCTGGTAGGTGGGTTTGAACTGGAGGGTGAGGGTTGCTTTAGGTGAGAACAACAGTTAGAGCATTGCAGAAGCTTGCGGCAGAAAGCCTGTTTACGGAAGCAGAAACGGCTGGTTATCTCGTAGTATTGCTAGTAATTTCCATCTTCTGGGGCCTGTAGGCCTGGTCTGCTCTGGGTAATTTTCCTCTTCACCCAGGGCTTCATAAATAGGGAGAAAATCCCAGCTTGACTTTGAGCCCCTCCATTCTATTTCCAGTGGAGCAATTATTCTGCTGTAAATGCCTTCAACTGTAGTTCCTGGTGGGTAGCAACATAAATATTCTTTAAATAATTCAGAAGCTTAAAAAAAAAAAAAAAAACAGAAACCCAAAACAAAACACTTGGTCTCTAAAAATCATTTTATTCTTATGTATTTATAAGGCATTTCAGTCAAAAGATAAAAGCACCAGTGATCTGATAGGTATGTGTTAAAAAAATGTTCTACATTACAAAAGAAAAAACTGGATTAAGTAAAAGCAAGTGGTCTATTTGATGCAAGAACTAAAAGGTGTAGAGCAATAAAATGTCAAAACCAAAAAAGACCTTAGAGATCACCTAGCCCAATACTCCTCCCTGACCACAAACAATTTTATAGAAGTCAGAGAAAATTAAAAATAAATACATGTATTGGGCAAAGTGAGAGAAAGAGAAAAACACTATTAAAAATTTTGATAGCTTTTTTAAAAATTGAGAATAAGCAGCCATAGTTGACAGACTGTTTAATCATATTTTTGTCTATGGGATGTTTTTACCCTTGAAATTATCTCTAACACTAGAGTGAAAAAATTAAAAGTTGCGTAACAATAATATTGTGTGTTTATAGTTTTGGAATAAATCAAATAATGTAAGCAAATCACTAAAAAGTATCCTTTTTAAAATGTTAGCTACTCAGGATGAGTAATTAAAGGGCATTGTGTGAGCAGATAATCAAGCAGGAAAATACTACTTCTAACTATGCCCGAGTGTCAGTGCACCAAGTCCCAAACTGTCAAAAAGTTAGTTTATCCACGAAAACTAATTAAAAAATTTTGATGGGTAAATATATATTATTATATTTTACTCATATTCTAATGTAATATTTGGTATTACATTTATATTTTAATATACAACGTGAGTAAGGGACAGACAGGGCTGGGTAGGGAGAGATAGACAGGGCTCTCTGTGATCACGCTCACAGAAATCCCAAAAATGTGGAGGTGTGAGGAAACCAGAGATATGGGAACACACTGCCCTAGGCATGTGGGGTGGGTGTCTTTTTTAGATAATCACCTGTGACCAACAAAGAATAACAAGACCTTAAAAACGAAGTAAGAAGTAAAGCGAAGTGAGCGATTGAGGGTGTTATCGCTAGTCCTTGCTCAATGGTGGTATCAATAGAGATGTTAAAAGGATTTAAGTTCCCTGGTTAGCATTCTATAAAAGACCAACCCGAAAGGCCCCCACTGGCAACCCTGTCTGGACCCCTTTCGCTCCTGAGAGCTTTTTCTGTATCCCTGCTTAAAAAACTTCTATGGATTTACTCACCTTTGTCTGCGAGATTCATTCTGAGACTCTGTGAGACAAGAACCTAGCTCTCCCGCTTCAAATGTATCAGTAGTATGCCAATTTATCTTTTCTATAAATATCAGCATTTACAGAGAAAGTTGGAATACAGGACGATTTCTATCAGCACTTTATGTAACTTGAAGAATTTTTAAACTTCATAAATCATTTCTCCATGGAATGAACACAACTTTTTTTGGTTCTCAGTTATAGTCTAAAAACATTTCCCAAGAAAATGTTGACTAGTATTGATGTGATTTTGGAATATAGGTGAGGTTTGGTGGGGTGAGCTCTGGAGCTGATGACCAAGAAAGAATTCTTGAGATGTCTTTGGTGCAAAATGGTGGCTTATTAAAGCACGGGACAGGACCTGTGGGCAGAAAGAGATGCTGCACCAGGGTTGTGAGGAATGACTGATTATATATTATGGGGTTGGGGGAGGTAAGGAAAAGGGAGGTTTCAAAAGGACTTTCATATGCTAAAGAGGACAGACCTACAAGATGCTGGAGGCCTTGCCATTGTCAAGTTAAGGCTGTTTTCCCCTCTAGGGAGGTACTAACAGGAAGATAGTTGGGAGGTTCCTGGAAGAAAGTCACACATGTCCCACCCAGGAGTGGGGGGTGGGGGGAGGTTGCAGGGTGTCAGCTTGTTCTTTGTCTTCACCTAGGCTTCTGCTCCCTCAGCAGAATGGCATATTTGATTCAATAAATTAATTCATTTACATTTTCTAAACTTGGTCAAAAAAGTTTTCAGTTTTATAGGGATGAGAAATAAAACAAGTTAGATTAAAATATGCAAACACAAAAAACAGTATTACAAAACATCTATGGCACAAATATATCATGAATCTAAAGTATCACCATGCTTTCCACATGAAATAATGGTATTGTATATATATAAGCAAGGAGATATAAGACTGAATCTAATTTCTTCTTTTGTTTTGGAACTCAAATTAATGTATTAAAAGAGATGAATAAAATATGTAGCTGGGCTATGAACCAAAATAAAGATTTCAAGCAAATGGCAAACATAATTCTACCAAATACAGATAAAACAAAAACTTTCAAATGTTGCCAAATCCTTTATCAGTTGTAATTGGTTTTCCAAAGCCTTCATCTCACGTTTGTCTTTGTGAACCATCCATCCATATCTTGAGGCATTCTAATTTTGCTTTTATTCCACTGTACTTCTTGATTCATTTCCTACCTCTCTGAAATCTCCTTCTTTTAGTCTTTAACACAAACTTGAAGTAGTTGGCACTATTATGCCTGTCAGACTAGTGGGGAAAGTAAGTCTTAGAAAAGGTAAGAAACTTATCCAGAATTCCACAGGTAAGACTCTTGTCCAATATCCCATAGCTCTCCTGTAGCAAAGCCAGGGATGTGTCCAGGTCTGCCTGGATGCAGATTTCAGAATATTTATCCCTGGGGCTGAACTCTACCATATCGTAGGGAGCATATTCAGTGGTTAGAGATTCAATTATGGACAGGTGAGATTACAGAATAAGCTGTCTAAGGAAAAAGTACATTAAACCAATTGAGGCTCTCCATAAGAATGCAGAAATAATTCTCGTGGAGCTGCTATTTGAAGGAGTGAAGGATATAGGGAATTCTAAAAAGGAAAAGAGCTAAGAACAGGTTGTCTGTGATCAGAGAAGCCCTGGGTCTAGAATGGAGAAAGGACTCAATAAATATTCAATGAAATGTTAAAAAGAAAGAGAAGTGTTGGTGAACTTGAAAGACGATGGAGATAAATGATAGTCAGAAAATCACTCAAGTGATAAAGAAAGAAGTGATTAACATTTCAAAACAACCTAGGAAAGAAACTAAAGACCCTGGATATCTATAACTTATTCATTAATTTCAGGCAATGCCATTTTATTAGTATATTGTTGGAAAGAATGAATAGGAAATGGGAACTGAAGGCAGCATCTTCCTTTTTCTTTTTCTTTCTTTCTTTCTTTTTCTTTCTTTTCTTTTTCTTCTTCTTCTTCTTCTTCTTCTTTTTTGACTAAAACAAATTGGCATGAAAAGTTAAGAGATGTAAGATATTTTTATGTGGGAAATGGGTTTAAGAAAAAAATTGTTTGGCTAATATAGGCAAGACCTGAATTAATTAAGAAGTGTGAAGTGGGGAAACATATAAATGTAACCAGGGCACATGGTCCAAGAGTGCCTGGCTCCAGGGATCCCAAGCAGATAAGATTCAGCCATTCGCTGCTGACAAAATCCAAAGGCAAGAAGACAGTGATGGTGAAAGAAGAAAATAATTTATTTCAGTGAGACCAATACCAGGAAGACAGTGGACTAGTGTTCCAAAGGCTGTGTCCAAGTGCTGAAAATACTTCTGAGTTTATATAAGGAAAATGTAGGACAAAAGTCGATGGATACAGGAAGCTGGGGAGTAAAGGTCAGGTTGATCACTGTCTTGGGGTCAATCATGCGGGATCTTGCTGGTGTCAGGGCAGTTGTTATTGCTTGAGAGGCTAGTTTCAGTTCCCATCACTGGATGCTTTGCCCACCAGGTCTTTTGCCCGAGCTAAAAGATAAGCTAGAAAGGATAACTTAATCAGACAGAAAGTACAGACTAAGGTCAAAATGGAGGTAGTTCATAAAGATGCAAAACAGAAGACTTAGACTGTGGGATTGTTGATTTTTTCTTGGTGGTATATTGTGTAAATTCTTTTATTTATTTATTTTTTAAGATTTTATTTATTTATTTGACAGAGAGAGAGCACAAGCAGGGGGAGAAGCAGGCAGAGGGAGAGGGAGAAGCAGACTCCCCGCTGAGCAGGGAGCATGGGGGACTCAATCCCAGGACCCTGGTGTGTAAGGGACAGGTGGGGCTAGGTAGGGAGAGATAGGGACCTATTTGATCAGGCTCACAGAAATCCCAAAAATGTGGAGGTGTGGGAAAACCAGAGATAAGGAAACAAACAGGACCACCCTGCCCTAGGCCTGGGGGGTGGATGTTTTTTTATGGTACTCACCTGTGACAAACAAAGAATAACCAGACCCTAAAAAGGAAGTAAGCCATTGAAGGTGTTATCACTAGTCTCCTCAATGGGGTTAAAAGGATTTATGTTCCCTCGTTAGCTTTCTATGAAAGAACAACCCCAAACACCCTCATTGGCAACCCTTTCAGGACCCCTCTCACTCTGGAGAGCTTTTTCTGTATCTTCACTTAATAAACTTCTATCGCTTTACTCACTCTCCATTATCCACGAGATTCATTCTTAGACTCCAAGAGACAAGAGCCTAGCTCTCCCGCATCACTGGGATCATAACCTGAGCCGGAGGAAAATGCTTAACTGGCTGAGCCACCCAGGCGTCCAGATGTACTGTATAAATTCTCATTTGTATGTATAAAACCAAGATATTTATTAGAAGGAGGGAGAAAACGTAGTTGTGGGCACTAAAGACATACAGGAGATGCAGAATTAGTGTTCATAGTAATATTCTAGAGAAGAATCTTCCACTGAGTTTATGAGGGAGAAGAAACTCAAGGGGAAAAAAAAGAGGCTAGTTATCAAATTCAATTGGGTCCACAAATAAATGATAAAATAAGTAATGTGAAAGGAGTAATGCTGAATCAAGGAAACAGCAAGAACAAAGAATAAACCTTGAATCTCTGTCTTCAAATAAAGCATCCTGCGGCACCTGGGTGGTTCAGTCGGCTAAGCATCTAACTTCCGCTCAGGTCAGGATCTCAGGGTTCTGGGATAAAGCCCTGGGTAGGGCTCCTTGCTCAGCAGGGAGTCTGCTTGTCCCTCTTTCTCTGCTCCTCCTCGCCAACTCATGCTCTCTCTCCCTCTCTCAAATAAATAAATAAATAAATAAATAAATAAATAAATAAATGAATAAAATCTTAAAAAAAAAAGAAAAAGAAAAAGAAAGCTTCCTGGACTAAAGGAGGAATATCAAATCTTGTTAAGCAACTTTATACTCATAAAGAAACTGTATTCAAACTCACTCCCTGCTACTCTTAATATTGTGCATAGCATCTACTCTCTTTTAATTCCAATCTGGCAGCACATATCTTTGTTTCAAGCATTAGTTCTTTCATAGAATTAACATTCCATCTAGTGATCCTTTAATTTTTACTTAAAGCATCCCAGATGTAAGTTAACTGCCTTAGAAATAATGCATTCGATATCAAGTAAACTTTTGTCAAGGACAGTGCCTTAAAAGGAAGAAAGCAGCAACAGTCTTAAAATAGTATCAGTTAGCTTTGGCTATTCCCAACTGTTGACAAAGTAAAAGAATGTTGATTAATCTTTTGCTGATGTCAACAATCTAATTCAGATTAAATTATATAAACAAAATTATACTAAGTGTTTTAGATACTTTTAATCAATTTTGTTGGCTGATAAAAATGTCCTTTCTAGTCTTAAAGTTACACATATCCCTGTCTGTAAAAAGGGTGAACTTAAATTACCATAATTTATTTTCTGTCATCAGCTGCAGGAGATTTATGCAAACCTCTTTTTCCTTGCCTAAAATATATTGAGGATACACTAGCTGGTTTCGCTGGTCTTCTGTAGTTTTAACATTCTGGAATCTATGTTAGTCTCTTGTTTTTTTTCCAATTGTAAATTAAAAGACTGATTTTAAAGGATATATCTGTTTTTGACACTACTTCTTAAACCTGCATTCATAAAAAAAGGCTATTTCTTTAGTCAATATTGAAGTTATTCATTCCTCAAGAGGGAATAGATAATTCCAGGGAAAGGTCTATAAATGAGTTCTGTATCTTTGTTTATTGTTGTTGTTGTTGTTTTTGTTTTGTTTTTGTATCAGTTATCTACCAAAAGATCCAAGGATAGGTACTTCTTCATTCTACTTCTCCCCTGTTGACTTTTAGATATTAAGTAAAAAAAATCCTTTACACAAGTACAGTCTTGGTTTTTTGGATTGATAATAATTTCTTCTTGACTAGTATATTTTATGCAAACCAGTTACTTGTAGAGATAAATGGCTAATCTAATTTTCTGCTGTATAGGCAATCACGGTGTGTAAGACATGAGAGGACTTTTTTTCTTTTTCTTTCTTTCTTTCTTTCTTTCTTTCTTTCTTTCTTTCTTTCTTTCTGATTCTTCATTTTATTTTATCTTATTTTAATACTTTTTTATTAACATATAATGCATTATTTGTTTCAGGGGTACAGGTCTGTGATTCATCAGTCTTACACAACACACAGTGCTCATCACAACACATACCCTCCCTAATGTCTGTGAACCAGTCACCCCAACCTCCCACCCCCCTCCATTCCGGCAACCCTCACTTTGTTTCCTAAGATTAAGAGTCTCTTATGGTTTGTCTACCTCTCTGGTTTTGTCTTGTTTCATTTTTACCTCTCTTCCCCTGTGATCCTCTGCCTTGTTTCTTAAATTCTGCATATCAGTGAGATCATATGATAATTGTCTTTTTCCGATTGACTTATTTTGCTTAGTATAATACCCTCTAGTTCCATCCGATTGACTTATTTTGCTTAGTATAATACCCTCTAGTTCCATCCATGTCATTGCAAATTGCAAGATTTCATTTTTTGGGTGTATGTGTAATATTCCATTATATATATACCACATGACCATATATATATATATAATATATATATATATATATATATATATATATATATTACCACATGACCTGGGCTCTTTCCATAGTTTGGCTGTTATGGATGTTGCTGCTATAAACATAGGGGTGCAGATGCCCGTAAAGGTCACTGCATTTGTATCTGTGGGGTAAATACCCAGTAATGCAAATGCTGGGTGGTAGGATAGCTCTATTTTCAACTTTTTGAGGAACCTCCATACTGTTTTCCAGAGTGGTTGCACCAGCTTGCATTCGCATGAACAGTGCATGAGGGTTCCCCTTTCTCAGCATCCTCGTGAACCTCTGTCATTTCCTGACTTGTTAATTTTAGCCATTCTGACTGGTGAAAGGTGGTATCTCATTGTGGTTTTGATTTATATTTCCCTAATGCTGAGTGATGTTGAGCACTTTTTCATGTGTCTGTTGTCCATTTGGATGTCTTCTTTGCAGAAATGTCTGTTCATGTCTCCTGCCCATTTCTTGATTGGATTATTTGTTCTTTGGGTGTTGAGTTTAATAAGTTCTTTTAAGATTTTGGATACTAGTGCTTTATCTGATATGTCATTTGCAAATGTCTTCTCCAATTCAGTTGATTGTCTTTTGGTTTTGTTGACTATTTCCTTTGCTGTGCAAAAGCTTTATAACTTGATGAAGTCCCAATAATTCATTTTGCCTTTGTTTCCCTTGCCTTTGGGGATGTGTCTGGGAAGAAGTTACTGCAACCGAGGTCGAAGACATTGCTGCCTGTGTTCTCCTCAAGGATTTTAGTGGATTCCTGTCTCATCTTTAGGTCTTTCATCCATTTTGAGTCTGTTTTTGTGGATGGTGTAAAGAAATGGTCCAGTTTCATTCTTCTTCATGGGGCTGTCTAATTTTCCCAACACCATTTGTTGAAGAGACTGTCTTTTTTCCATTGGATATTCTTTCCTGCTTTGTTGAAGATTAGTTGACCATTGAGTTGAGAGTCCATTTCTGGGCTCTCTATTCTGTTCCACTGATCTAAGTGTCTGTTTTTGTGCCAGTGCCGTACTTTCTTGATGATTATAGCTTTGTAATAGAGATTGAAGTCCAGAATCGTGATGCCACCAGTTTTGCTTTTCTTTTTCAGCATTCCTTTGGCTATTCAGGGTCTTTCCTGGTTCCAAATTTTAGGATTGTTTGTTCCAGCTCTCAAGTTGATGGTATTTTGATAGGGATTGCATTGAATGTGTAGATTGCTTTGGGTAGCACAGACATTTTGACAATATTTATTCTTCCAATCCATAAGCATAGAACTTTTTTCATTTCTTTGTGTCTTCCTGGGTTTCCTTCGTGAGTATTCTATAGTTTTCTGAGTACAGATCCTTTGTCTCTTTGGTTAGATTTATTCCTAGGTATCTTATGGTTTTGGGTGCAAGAGAGGCCACTCTTTCAAATATACTCCTCTGCATTTTTTGAACAGAGTAAAAATAAGAGAAAAAAAAAAGAATCATTTGCTTTCTTGTATGGTAAGGATAACTCTTGTGTAGGGCCAGTTTTTAATGTCTATGTTTCTAAAATCTTGACTCCCCTTCCCAACACTGATATAACAATGAACTCTGCCAGCACAAGTCATGAATTGATAATTTTGTATTCTAAAAGCCTGCATGCCAGAATGATAAACTGTCTTGGGTGATGGCAGAGAAAGGAATATGCTGTGCTTTCTTTTATAATCTCTAGGTATTAACCTAAACAATAAAAAAAAAAAATGAACAATCAAATCTTTTGAAAAGGTGCCTGGATTTCTCCTTTAGTGTAATTGTGGTTGGGAATGGTTTTGCTCACTGCATCACATAATACATTCATTAATAAGAACTCTGAGGACCATTATTTACTCTTTATTAGCAATATGTATCATAACTGGTCATGTTTGCTTCTTCATGTTGATTGTTAAAAACTTAAATATACGGTACAACTTTAGTCAGAATATAGCTTGCCTGAGTTAAAGTGTGGTCAGTAACAAGTAATCAAAAACTAGATTAAGTGTGGCTTACCAAAACAGAAGTGCATTTTTCTCTCATAATAAGATGTCTGACATGTAATTGTTGGTATTTTTGTGGCAGCTTTATGATTTCAAGGTGCAAGGCTGATATTGTTGTTTTCATGGCCACAAAATGACTGCAAGAGCTCCAAACATTATTTTCTCATTTCATATTCAAAGGTATAAAGCAAAGGAGAAGGGTTTTTTCAGGGAATAATATAAAATTGTTTCACAATTATCAGAAAGTAAAAATTATTTCCTATTAATCATTCAAAATATTTCTGCTTGATTTCATTATCCAGAATTACATCATTGGCAACCCATAGTGGAATGGCAAGGAATACACAGAATAGAAGGGGGTTAAAATGGCTTTGGGGAAGCAAAGGAATACTTCTCTGCCATGCAAATCTTCATAAACATGATGTTTATAATGTCCTTATTCCTAGCTCTATTTATCTTTTGTACTTTTATTATCTGTTTAACCTAATTTTCCTGCTTTATATGCATTTTTATCTTGCTTCATTTCATGTAATTTTTTGAACCCTCTTAAATCTTTGGAATGAGGTATGTATCTGTACATATATATACATGGGCCTACAAGGCAGACTTTTTCCAGTTGCTTCTCTATAACACATTCTAGAGAAGCTTATTTGGCAATCTTTATTGATTTGATTTCCACAGACACTGATAAAAATCTTTCTGTAATGCCACAGTAATTTTATAATAACAAATGGCATGGATAGTTTTACAGTTTGTGAACAGCAAAGAACGTTCTTTTAAAAGTTAGCAAGTTTTTCAAATATTGTTCATATAATGGTCTCATGACAAGAATATTTTCATTTTGTTTTCTTTCATCCTTGCTCATCGATCCCTGTGGAATTGCCGCTGAACCGTGAGATGACCGATCCAGGAGAAACGGCTCCTGTGCATCACTAGCTCCTAATTCAGCACAGTAACCAGGGCCACACCAGCTCTCCTCCTCCTCCTGCCACATGGATGGTTAGTTTTGTTTTGTTGTTTTTTTTCGGTGTATGATTGTGTGGGTCTGAATAAGAGAGGGAGGTGATCAAAGCAGAAAGAGACAAAGACAGGATAAAACCAAAGTTTTTAAAGAAGATATCTGATATTTTGTGATTTGACTACACAAATTGGAAGAGTATTTAAAAGAATACAAAATTCCAATGAGAGAGAAAAACTAGCATATATAGCTATTAGCAATCTGGAAAAAAATTTCCAATGTAAATGTTCATAAGAAATATTGATTATAATATGGTTATAATGGAGGATAGTTGGAAGAAAGGCAGGCAGAGGCAAGGGGCCCTGTCCTAAGAGGAAACTACCTTTAAAAGGAGAAAGACCCCATCCTGTTGTTGTACAAGACCCTGGAAGGAGCCCTCCACTCTTTCCCACATAAACAACTACCTGATAGGTAGGTGAGCATGAGGACAAACCTGTTGGGATGACAGGAGCAGGGAGGGTTGATCATTCTCATAAAACCCCCCGGAGGTAGAAACTCTCAGGGCAACCCTCTCAGGTCCCCTCCCTCTTCAGGAGCTTTGTACTATCATTGCCCAATAAACTTTGCTTTGCTGCCCACCATTCTTCTGTTCTACCTCTTCATTCTTCGAAGTGGTGTGACCAAGAACCATGGGTACTAAAGGAAAGGAAATCCTGAAAAGTTGTATAGAAAAATACAGATATACGTAAGCTGAGCTAGTAAAGAGAAAATGCTGTGAAAAACTGTTACCAGTACAACCCTGGAAGCTTTTGTTTTGTTTGTTTAACTATGATGCTAATTTTAAATTAGTTTATGACATTGGTGTTAATGTTACAGAAAGCAAAAACTTTTGAGAAAATTTAGATTCATTAAACGTCAGTTATATTTTAAAGATTCTTTAAAATGTTCTTAGATTTAAAATGATAATAATATACTTACTAGAATACAATTGAGATTACATCTAAATGATGATGACTACTATGTTAAATTATTTATTCATATAGACAAGGATTGGTAGGGAATATTTTATTTAATCATTCATTTATTTGTTTATTTATTTATTGTTACATAAATTAACCGATTTATTATAGGCTAGTAATGTTTCAAAAGATGGTGCTTCCACTGGTCTTTCAACTCCTTCAGTCTTCTGATGGCAGACTTTACTGTGATGGCAGAAGTGGTGTTGTAGGTCCAGGCACCACCGGCGATGGTTTCCACGCAGGAGTCACAAATGCCAGACCCCCACAGCTTGTCCTTTCACCTTAGTTTTGCCACAGAGGAGCAAGTGTACTTGGCACGCTGGCTGATTTCAATCTTCTTCACCATTTTCCTGAGGGAGGCACCGTAACAGGTCCCGTATTTACCCATGATTTGCCACAAACTAGGTCTGAGCCCAGAGAGGACTAGTGGGGAATGTTTCAAAAAAAAAAAAAAAAATCAATGCTGATATATTAGGGTGACATGAATACATTTTAATTTTTTATTTCTACCCAAAAATTATGTTGCTACTAAAATTGTTTTATTAAAGTAGGTAAAATGTTGATAACTTTTTTGTTAATAGATTTTATTTATTTATTTGACAGAGAGAGAGAGGGAACACAAGCAGGGGGAGTGACAGAGGGAGAAGCAGGCTTCTTGCTGAGCAAGGAACCTGATGGGCAGCTGGATCCCAGGACCCTGGGATCATGACCTGAGCCAAAGGCATTCGCTTAACACTTAACGACTGAGCCACCCAGGCGCCCCTGTTGAAACTTTTTTACACTGTACAATACTATATTACTCAAATGATTTAGCACCCTACAACTATAATCTAAAAATAATTAAAAATATCTATTTTTATACAAAAAAGGGAGGTGATTAGACTGTTAAAACTTTTGTACATGAAACTGAATGGACTTCCTTCTGAAATTGACTAGACTTTCTGACTATGAAAAAGTTTGGACAAAAGCTCCTTCCAAGAGGCAACTTAAAAAGTTTTGGTAGATGTTCTTGCCTTTATGAGGAGTTTTGCTACAAGCCTGTCTGTCCTCTCCAATTTGTTTTGGAAGTACGGTGGTGAGGGTGTCGCTTCAAAGTGACTTGGAATAGAATCCTAAAAGAAATTATCTCCCGCTGCCTTGCTAAGTGGCAGTAATGTTTTTAAAAATCTGCATAACCTACCAGTGTGACAATTTGGAAGGCATGATCTCGGACCTGGAATTCTGATTGAGATACCTTTCTAACTACATTTTAAATATTAAAAATAGTAATACAACAAGCTGGTGTCTCAGGCTAGCAGGTGTCAGATATTCAAATACATTTCATCTCTGTTATAGTGGCTGAGGGTGAAGAGACTCCAATCTTATCAGGACAGGAGCAGAGGGGATAGTGAGGAATGATGTTGTGCTTTCCAGAAGTCCTCTAGTCTCATTGGGTAGGCCTTACTTTCAGTTTGTCTGTTTGACTGGTGTATTTGCAGGTCCTCCTTGTGGAAAGTAGTGGCTCACTTTCTGGATGGCTTGGGCAACTGGTACATATGCCATGCTGTGCATTACCTTCTCAGAGGAGAAAGGCAAATTTTTATCCCTTCCTCTCAACATCTTTTCTATTTTCTTTACTCTTACTGTAAAAATTATTTGTCTCTATAGTTTATTATTATTATTATTTTATTACACTCATCCACTCTTTTACTGTCCAAGGAGGTTCTTTTGTGCATTTCAATCTGAACTGTAAAATGGTTCAACTTACTGCTTCCTATTAAATGCAAAAAAAAAAAAATCTTGATTTTTTTACACTTAAATGTACAACACACTTAGATATCTTCTAATACAGTTAGCATAACTTCTATCTTTAGGCTTCCACACATTGCTAAAAAAAAAAAAAGCATTGGCTAATTATTTAACTTGACATGAAAGAAACTTACTTTATTTGATATGGTCTGGGGCAGAAAAAGATGAGGTGTTCTGAATAGAATTCATGAAGATAGTCACTTCTCAAACTTTTGTCACTCCCAATACAATTAGGTTCAATTAAAAATAATTTTATGAACAAAATCAATAATGATGCTTGCAGCCGTTGGCAAAATCATTGTTAATTTGGTTTGTACCTTTGTATAACTGTATCACTCTGGGCTATAGATTCCAAAACATCATATGTATGTTTTTCAATTTTATAATATAGGTACAAAGAAGTCCTCATTTCTTCAAGAATATTATGAATATTGTTTGTGGTCATTTTGATTAATCTCTACCAGGCTTCTGTAACATAAATGCTGAAAAAATAATGTGCTGAAAGTCATGATCATTTGTTAGATGGTAGTTATTGCTGTGACAGTTCCTACCATTTGTTTTCCAAATCAGTAGATGGGGAATGATAAATAATCATTGTAGCTCATTGCACAAAATGTATCTCCATAAAGAAAATACTCAGATTTTCTAGTAGCAGTTTTGCCATAGTACTGTATATAATTTGGCCTAGATTTTCTTTAAACAAATTTCTGTTTGTATTGCATGGTTCAATTTTTCAGTCTTAAATTTATGAAAGAACATAAACAAGAGAGCATGATCTTTGTTTAGAAGAGTCCTCTCTTTGTAATCATGCTTTTTGAGAGGAAAATCTTCCCCAGCTGCATGATGCTACAGAAAATAATTAAATTTAATAGTAGCTGCCCTTAATTTACAGCCACAGAGGGAAATAATCACATTTAAAATAAAAGCGGCAGCTTTAAAATGAATATATACTCCACTGGGGTATGTCCCTAGTAAAAACAACTCTCATTGTCATTCACAAGGATGGCATTAGAGATATCTTTTCCCTTTATCCCCTTTCCATTTTTACTTTTAAAGGAAAAGTAATCTCTTTATTGAGAACATCACTGTTCTCCTGACAAGTGCAAGAGGAGGAGTTTTCTCTTTTCATTCTAAACTTCGAAATCAAAGCTTTGGCACCATGTTTTTATGTGTTTGTTTTTTAAAAAGAGCTTCCTCAGCTTCTGCTTTGGCACTCCTGTCTGCTCCAAAATAAAGCTTTTAAAAGAGACATCAATTTGCTTCTTAGAATCTAATGAGGTATTGATTTTCATTGGATTTAAATTCAGATAATTTATGTCACAAAATTAAGAGAAGGGTATTCTTATGAAATCATTCTACATGAAACTGACACTTAGAAAAATCATGGGTAGATTATATACTATTTTTCCCTAACTGAAAATGAAACAAAATTAAAATTAGATTAAATGATGTGATTGATATAAATTATTTCTGGAAAAAAATCTAAATAAATTATTTTGTGGACTTGACTTGTTTTCCAAAGCAAAATAGATAAAAGTCAATCTAAATAAATTAATTTGTGGACTTGTTTTCAAAAGCAAGATAAATAAAAGTAACCTATTTTCAAGAAAGCAGCTGTTTCTACACCATAACACTCTAGAGACACTCTTTTGATAGTTACATGGTTTGCAAAATGGAACGAAAGTAGAAGCAGGACACGTGACTCGAAGTGGATTTAACAAAATGCTGTGTTTATCTTATGATGCGACTGAGTTGGCTTCATAGTACAAATCTAGGGGAGTACCTAGCCAGTTGGTTGTTAACACCACAAATATTGGAAACAACTTTATTTCTATTTGCTTGGACTTTGTTGACTTTATTCCCAAGGTAAGCTTTGGGTAGAAGTTGATTTAATTATTTTCCACTTCTTTTCCATAACAACTCTTTCATTTTTTATAATGCCTGTCTTATTCCTTTGAGTATTTTTCTAAAAATTTCTAACTAAATTATCTAAGTGAAAATAAAATTAAATTAGTTTAAATTTGATTAGGCTATCCTCCGAAGCTGATAATTCACATAAACTGTTTATTAACATTTTCATTCTAGCGTTTTCTAAGGGGTTTGTATAGACTGAACAATGGCTGCCACACAGAAACCACCCCATAAATATTAGTTATAATTATTACTTATTTGACCTTTAAGTAATAGAAATTTAAGATGAACTATTGATATAATCATTGATAAAAAAACATTTGCTAAAACTTTGTGACAATTGCTGTGTTAGCAGCCAATGGAGCTACAGACAAGACACAGTCTATAAAGATCTTACATCCTAGAAGATAAAATCAGACATACATTATATAGACAGAATGCTTCTTTTGTTATTTATTTTATGTTACTTATTTATAAATACACATGAATTATATATCTACATATATTTATCTAAGGTATGTATCATCACCTACATATACTATAAATGTAATACAGAAAATAGGGCAGATAGTGCTGAAGTCAATGGGATGTAATGTTTGAAAGTTCAGAAGCTGAGAGTTTCTAATGCAAAGGATGACTTCATAATATTTAAGTTTTAGAACTTATTTAGGGATTCATCTTTGGTATTTCTATCTTGTTTACTATTACAAATTCCCTAGCAAATTATGTAACAAGTGTATTCTCAGTCAGTTTGTAATATTTGCAATGACTGGTGATTGTGCTGAAATCAATGGAAATATTTATATTACAAAATAGCTCAATTTTACAAGTCATCATGTTCTGAATATACAGGTAATATATTCTTCTTGAAATACCACTCAATAGTATTATTTATACTCAGGGACAATTAAAAAGCATGTAAGAAGAGACAATAAGCCTTCCACTATTTGTTCTTATTATTAGTAGTAGGAAATATATTCCATTATCCTAAATGAGAAGAAATGGGAATATATGAAAGTATAATACCTGTTATATAAGAACAAGAGATCAGTCAAAAGATGACCTAACATGTGTGTTCAAATAATTTAATTTATAAACATTTAAGGAGTGGCTGCAGAGTAGTTGATAGACTTAAGACTGATAAGTAACTAATAAGTACTTTTATATTTCTACACAAGCACACTTTTCAAAAAAGAGATATTCTTTTATGTAGTAACTGAAATCTGGTTATTTATAGTGACCTATCCATTTTCTATAAAATTTCAAAATGAAGATATATGCATACGAATTAGAAATAGTCCACAGAGATTCTTTTATGAATATATGCAAGCAATTTATTTCTCACTGAAGGTGATCATTTTGAGGGAGACATTACTCTGCTGACACGTTTTTTATGATATCACCCAGAATGCATTACAAACTCTAATGGAGGTCATTATTTCCCAAAGCCCATAAACTCAGAATAGTTTATAGCTTTGTAAAGTCCATTTACTATACAACGAAGAAACTGTTCAGATGTGTATTTGTATCATACATATTGAAACTTTTTTCTTGGTACATTTTAATCTTTTCAAGGAATATACAAGTTAATTTGCCATAAGAAGAAAGCTAAATGGAAAATAATTGTAAGTTCTCAGATAACATATCACTTATTTTATCTAAAAAGGTTTTATTCCAGGCAAGCTTATTGTGCTAAAATGTATCGTCAGTGTAGAATAGAGAACTTATAACTACATTTTTACTGTTTGCCTATTTTTAGAAAAAGAGAATAATAGAATTTTTTTCACTTATTATGTACACACTTAACCACTGATAGTAGATATTTATTCATTATAATGAATTGCTGAGGTTCTTGTTGAAAACAGCATACTTCATTTTCCCTTTTTTATCCAGGTTCTGTATATATTATTATACATTTTCATTATTATACATTGTGCATATAACATATGCTTTTCTTTCTGGGAAATAATTAACTTCTAACGTATAATTAATGAGAATCAATTCAGCCAGTTAGATGTCTCTCATGGAGATTCAAGCAATACATGCGCTATAGTGAGGAATTACAAATGTGGGTTTATAAGCTTATCTTTTGGTACTTAATAAGGGCAAAAGATGAGATTCTATGTACTAAAGTACAGAGCATGAATTTTTAAAATGCTTTCCACAAAGAAAAAACATTCCTATCTTATATATGCCACCGCTGTAGTTTCAAGTTGTTAAATGTTGTGTTTACTTTTGTCATAGTTTATTTGATTAAAAATATTGATCATTAGCAGTGAGTAGCACATCTCCTCTACTTTTTATTTGGAAATATCTGGATTTTGGCTAGATTAATTTTCAGTAAAATAGTTAACATGCACACACACTGTTCCAAGCTCTTTAAATATGTTAATGAACTAAACTTAGTTATAGAAGTAATGTTTACTCATACCTGCTAAGAGCGTACCATCATAATATGGCATACAGTGGTCTTGCTGACTTCAGCTCGTAACATGACACAAGTCCAATAATTTATCAGTCAAAGCAGGAGACGGTGAAGATATGAGTTTCCACTTGTAGGACCTGAACTGCAATCTCCCTTCCCAGCACCATCCATGTGACACGTATCTTCTCAGCTTCCTAGCTGCCCTTCCTGGTGAGAGTTTTTGAGTCGAACTCTGGGTATGTCCAATTTTAGGGACAGAGGCATGTAAAGGAAGACTTGAGGCATCTGTTGGCAGTTCTGTCCTCTCTGAGATTTTATCAGTTGGGATCCATTCCCTTTGGCAGCCCAGAGCACCCACAGTTTTCCCTTTAGTCCTGTACGCTTGTAGCTCAGTCCTTGTGCTGCTGCATACTTGTGCTGTAACCCCCAACACCGTGATTGGACAATGCCCCAAAGAAGAAGAAGGCTTAGGTGAATATGGAGTTCACCTTGTATACAGTCCTTTCAGGGATCATAGCTCCTTAAGTCATGCCTGTTTGATCCTCTTCCAATACTTTCAGATGTTTATTGAATATATTTTGTTTGGCTTTTACAGTTGTTTTCAGTAGAAGTGTTAGTTCTTTACTGAATCCACTTTGCTACAGCCAAAATTAAATCTACTCATGGACCTTTAGCTTCCAGGTTAATTTTAGAGAAAATTTATCAGGTTTCTGAAAACAAAAGTACACTTGAATTTTAACTGTATCTTCACTGAATTCATACTTTAATTTGAAGCAAATTTAAGTCCTTATACTAATTCATTCCATCAAATATTATTAAAGGTTTCAAACATGATCAGATTATATTCTTTTTTTAAGCAAAAGAGCTTCTTTACTAAATATAAATATATTTAAATTAAATCTAATACATTCACCAGCAACTCTAAAATTGTAAATATTATGAAGAGAGCTCTTATACTCAATTTTGAATTGACAACTCAATGCACTTTTTATAAAATGCCTATTTAAAGACATAACCAGTTGTTGATTTTTTTAATTGCATAATTTGAAAATAAATATTTTTAAAATTTGAGCATAGTTGACACACAATATTACTTTAGATCCAGGTGTGCAAGTTAGTGATATGACAAATTTATACATTCTGCTATGCAGATTATATGCTTTTATCATCACTGAAGTTTTAAATTTTCTTCATTGAGATCATGTATATTCTACTATAGGTTAATATTTATGTATTTTATAGTTATTGTTGCTATTGACAAATTTTTAATTGTATTTCCCATTTAAGAAGTATTAGAGCAAAGAAATGCTACTGCTTTTTGCTAAATTTTCTATTCACTTTAGCAGTTTGTTCAGTGATTCCAAACGGGGAAATCATTTTCAAATAAGAGTTTTATCATTTCTTTTCAATCCTTACATCTTTTATTTTAGCTTTTTATTCTCTATAACTTTAACCAATACTTCCAGTATTAAGTTAAACCTTAGCAATATCATGGGTATGTTTTTTTTTTTTCCCTAAGTTAAATGGATTGAATCGGTCATCTGGGTGGCTTAGCCCATTAAGCATCTGCCTTAGGCTCAGGTTATGATCTCAGGGTCCCGGGATTGAGTCCCACTTTGGACTCCCTGTCAGAAGGAAGCCTGCTTCTTCCTCTCCCTCTGCTCCTCTCCCTCAGCCCCTCCCCCTGCTTGTGCACATGTTCTCTCTCCCAAATAAATAAATAAATAAATCTTTAAAAAAAAATAAATGGAATGAATCTAAATTTTCTGCATTAAGAAAAACATCTACCCTATTTTTCAAATGATTAACCTTTACCAATTAAAATAAATTTCATTTTATTTCTAGTTTGCTAATAAAGATTTTTGTGAAAAATAAGTGAACCTGATCAAAAGATTTTTTGAGACAATTGATACATGATTTTTCTCCTCTTATTTAATAATGTAGTGAGTTATTTTGATAGAAATTCTAATACTGAAATTTTCTTACATTCAGGTGACAGGCTTTCTTTGATTATGATTATTAAATTATTGTATCTGATTATCTAATACTTTTTAAAAATCTTCCAATTGGATTTATATGTTCAATGTGACCTATTTCATTTGGCTAGAATTGTGAATCTTAATTCCTTCTTCCATTGGGATGTGTTCTTTCTTACTATGAAAAAGACTCTTGGAAAATGTAGTCCACCAGTTATAAAACTATGCTCATATATCAAGTTCAGAATCCAACTATATTGTTTTACTCTTTAAAAAAAGCATTAGAAATCTGTCACTATTAAAATTGTGTATTGGTAACACAGTTTTTAAAGAAGCCCAAGACCAAGGAAAGAAAAAGAATGTAAATATACCAAGAGTAAAAGTAAATACAATTTTTAAAATTAGACTTTCAACTTGATACAAAACAGCTTGGCAATAAGAGTAAAGAGATAAGCATAAATTACATTGCTGTCTGTATCTGGAAAAGAAAAGCATAACAATTCCTTCTAGGAAAGAAAACTTTTTTTTTCCTTGTAATAAATTCTAAAGATTCTTTATGTAGGGAAATCTATGTATAGAGAATCCAATGAAGTTGTAGATGATATTCTTTTTGTTTTTTGATGATATTCTTAATAATGATGATATTAACTATTACTTACAGGTCACTGATTATGCACTTGGCATTGTGTATGGTACTAAAGTATCTAAGTTTTAAATCAACAATAAAACCCCCACTTTAAAAATGAAGAAACCAAATTTAGAGAAGATACATAATTTGGACATGTGCTATTTATATAACAGTTCTCTCTGACTCAGGAACCCACATTCTGAATACTCACTACATGGTGTCTTTGTTACACTGCCTCTCATGTTCTTACCAAGATGCATATAGCAAAAACAGAACTGGATCTGTTACTGCAGTTATGCATTATGAAAGATTACAGAATTATAATCCATGAAATTCATTGAATAAGGAACTCAACCAATTTAATTCAACCTCCAGGGGTCTAGCCAAGTTTAGTCATGTATCAAGAGAAATTCAAGACATTTCTTTTAAATATATGCAGTACATTCTTTAAAATTCTAAAATAAGATCTTAAAGTATGTACATTCTTATGTTAAAACTAATATTTTACTACAAAAAATCCTCTTTTCTAATTTAAGCCATAACTTCAGTTAGAGAAAATATAAGTCTAAATCTGAGTCCTTAAATTGAGTGTGAACTCTGTGCTAGCTAAATAGTCCTTCCAGCATATCCACCTCTTCTCTTCTCTTTGCACCAAATATGTATTTTAACAATCTCTTCAAATAGCTCAGTGTTCACCTTCCCAAGATGGCCTAATATTATGATATTTTTATACCGCACAAAGAAGGCAAATTCGTATGCTTTCAAAGTCAAATTACCAGGGATAAATTCAACAATTAATTATAAAATTTATAAAGCCTGATCACTCTCCTTGTCCAAATGGAATACCAGCCTTTCTCCAATGGAAATAGGCTACTGTCATACAGGCAGGCCAATCCAGAATTTTTCTAAGAAATTGTCCAGTCACTCCAATTCTTTTTTTTTTTTTTTTTTAAGATTTTATTTATTTATTTGACAGAGAGAGACAGCCCGCAAGAGAGGGAACACAAACAGGGGGAGTGGGAGAGGAAGAAGCAGGCTTCCAGCAGAGGAGCCCGATGTGGGGCTCGATCCCAGGGATCCAGGATCATGCCCTGAGCCGAAGGCAGACGCTCAACGACTGAGCCACTCAGGAGCCCCCATTCACTCCAATTCTTGAGCAGTGGTACAATAGAGTTTATATAATGTAACATGTTAGACCAGGGAAGAACTTTGGGTCCATTAAAGCTGCCACTGCCAATTGGCCTTGGTTCCCAATTTGTCTTTGGGGAGGATATTTTTCCATTTATTTGATATATCCTTTCTTATATTCACCTACACATTTTTATTGACAACACTGAATCATTAAGGCAAGTGGGTCCCCAGATAGAAATCTCCAAATTCCAATATAGAACATATATCCTTATGCTCTGTTTTAAGTTCCTAGAAGAGAAAGAGAATAGATTGTGTTAAGATATCCCTCATTTTTTACTTACTAATGACCAACTAGGAATAAGTGTATTTCTCTGTGAAACGTGTATGAGACCATTTATTTTCTTTGTGTTCAGTTATGATTTAAGTATTCAAGTTCTAAACAAATTTATAAAAGAGCATATAGAAAGGAATGAAGATTTTTGCCATTTTAACTATATTCTTTTCAAATTTCAATAATTAACTGGCACTTAACTAATCCAAAGTTTATATACCAAATAAAATATAGACCAATGTTTCCCAGATGAACTCCTTCTGGTGATGAAGTTTTTCTAGCTTTGATTTAAGAGAATAAATATGAGTTTTGCTGGTTTTGTTCTATCTAATTTTGAGATTTGCCTTTTTTGGGTATTATTATCTGTGTATGTGTGTGCACATGTGTGTTCTTTCTTAACCAGTACCCTCTTTTTCAGTGACTAAGTTTGCCATATATAGCTTCCTGGAATCAAATTGCCATGTGTCAAGTGAAATCCAGTGCTTTTTACATAAATATTCCTTTAATGGGCTTACCAAATAAGTATACATTTGATAACGAAGGATTCCTTTTTATACTAACAAAATCCATCCTCCTGTGTGTTATGTATAAGTAATGTATAAAAGATTATCATCATAATCTGATGTCCTAAACATACTCCTCTGATAAAATATATTTCAACCCTCAGCCCTGGATGAGTATGAAAACAACTTTAGGACCCTGCCCTGTGATGAGCTAGGAAAAAAGATGTGGGTTTTAACTCAAAACTTTGAGTTGAACCAGACACCTTTTCTTAGGTTTTGAACTGAAGAACAGAGACAAAATACCTAAATAAATGGAGAAATATAATATTTTCTCAGATTGGATAATGCAATAATGTTACTACATGTTTTCTTCTCAATGTGTTCTGTATATTTCAATGTAATTTCAACTACTCTCTCATCTAGTTTTGTGTAGCAATTAATAAGTTGTTTCTAAAATTTATATGGAAATGCATAGGATCTAGAGTAGCAAAATAAGTTGTGAAAGAAAAAAGTTGGAGGATTTAGACTACCTGATATCAAGATTTATCATAAATCAGTCAGTAATCAAGAAAATATTCTATTGGAATAAGAAAAGAATCAAGGTCCATATATATATTCATATTTTGGGTATGGTATCAGGTGACGACCGTGTGTGTGTGTGTGTGTGTGATCATTTTCACCAAAGGTGGCAAAAGAAAAGTTTAAAATTTCAATCTCAATCCTCACCTGGTACCATACCAAATATTATGCTCAAAATGGATCATAAATATAAACATAAATGCAAAAACTACAAAATTCTAGGACACAATATTCTTGACCTCAGGGTAGGCAAAAATTTCAGTCATGACACAAATCACTAACCATGAAAGAATAACAATATCATAAATTGGGCTTAGAAGATGCCAAGTGTTGCTGAATATGTGGAGCAAATTAGACTGTGATACATTGCTAGTAGGAATATAAAATAGTACAATTACTTTGGGAACCTGTTATGTTTTCTTAGTAAGTTAAACATACATTCACCATGGGATCCAACAAATCCACTCCTAAGTCTGGACCTAAAAGAAGTAAAAACCTATGTTCACAAAAAGGCTTATACATAAATGGTCATGTCAGCTTTATTCATAATAATCAGACTGGATGCAACCTAAATATTTATTAACAGGTGAACAGCTAAACAAATTGTGTTATATTAATACAATGGAACTTTACCCAGCAATAACAAAAGTGAATGACCTCCTGGTCACACAAGAACATGAATGAATTTCCAAAGCTTGCTGATTGAAGGAAGTCAGGCACAAAAACGTATATCTTATATGCTTTGTTTTAAATAAAATTCTTGAGCATGGAAAATTCATCTTTAGTGATAGAGACAATGGATTGTTGGTTACCAGGGTGAATTAAGTATCCAGAGAGAAACAAATTTTTTTTTTATTCCTATGTCATATCATATACAAAACTCAAATCTAGATGAATTTTATACTCAGATCCAAAAGGTTAAAAAGATCAAGGTTTTTGAAAATAACAGGAGAACATACGTGGGGTAGAAAAATATTTCTTTAGCAGGATAAAATAAACTAAACATAAAGGAAAATATTGATTAAACAGCCTCTATTGAAATTAAGAACTTTTCATAAAAGTCATTCTTAAAAGTGTAAGAGTGAAACCACACATATATGCACTTTGCAATACATATACTAACAAGTAATAGGTTTCTAAAATATAAAGTATTTCGTACAAATAGAAGAGAAAAAGACAACTAATAAAAAGATGGGGAGGCAAAAGGCGTGAAAATTACTGTGTAGTGGTTTTTTTCAATGAAAAGTAGCTCAACCTTCTTAGTCATCAAGGAAAAGCAAATTAAGACCATAATGAGATACCTCTACGCTCGCACCGGAAGAGCTGTAATTAAAAAGACTAATTATACCAAGTGTAGGAGAGAATGTGGAGCAACTATTTTCTCTACACTGTTGGAGTATAAATTAATAGAATCACTTAGGAAAATTGTTCGACAGTGTCAACTGAAGCTTGCTTAACATGCACCCATCCTGTAATCCACCTACTTCACTCCTGGGAACAATCCAGCAGAACTGCGTGTACTGTGCACCGTAACGTAGGCACAATAATATTTGCACCCTACTATGTAGAATAGCCAACTGTGGAAGATAAATACTTCTTACACTAGATAGACAAAAGGTCTCATGATTATACAATGAAATACTACATAGTAATAAAAATGAACGAGCTACTGCAACACACAGTATCATGCATGAATCTCACAGACACAGTGTTGAGCTAAATAAGCCAGATGGAGTCGAAAAAAAGACTGTTGGCTTCCATTTACATAAGGACAAAACCGATCTACAGTGAGAGAAGTAAGAGTGGTGGGTTTTGGCCGTAATGACTAGAGGGGAACAAATAGGTTTCTAAAGTAATAGTATTTTATGATCGGGATGGAGGTTTTGAGGAGGCAATTATATGTAGAGAAGCTTTGAGCTATACATTTAAGATATGTGCACTTTTCTTTATACTGGCTAATGCTTCAATGAATTTTTTTACCTGAAAATACAGGAGACTTTTGTACAATTTTAGATACCTTACCATTAAGAAAATAATGCTTAGTTTCACTAGCTTTTAACAGAAATGTTGCATGATGTTTTTCCCTAATCCCAAGAAATTAGTCTTCTTGTGATAAAAATACTCTGAAACTAATAATATACTATATGTTAATTAATTAAATTTAAATTTTTTAAAAAAGTTAAAAAAGAAATCTCCCTGGGTCCTTCCCACCACTAACTAAGGACCAGTACCATTATTAAAATGTCGTTTCTTGGGGTGCCTGGAAAGCTCGGTCTGTTAAGCGATTGACTCTTGGTTTTGGCTCAGGTCATGATCTCAGGGTCCAGGGACTGAGCCCTAGGACTGGCTCCATGCTCAGTGGGGGAGCCTGCTTGAGATTCTCTCCCCCTGGCCCTCCTTTCTTTCTGTCTCTCTCTCTTGATAAATTAATAAATCTAAAAAAAATAAATAAAGGAAAATGTAAAAAAAAATGAGTCAATGGTTTTTTAAACAAGATCATAAATTATATTTTGCCACTTCTCTACATTAGATGCACAAATGTATTCCTTGCAATTGCACCATAGTTTATGTCATGCTATTCCACTTTTCTTCCCTAAGGCTTTAAGTGGAAAACAGAACTGAACATCTCAGATTAGGAGGTAAAACACCGCTTTACACATATTTTCTTGGAATCCTTTTCTTGTTGTTGCTGCTGCTGAATGGTATTGGCGTTCTTGAAAAAGTTTACTGTATTCCTACCTAAAAGGAGCACAATCAGTGCCAAAGATAAGTAATATTACTTAATGTTTGCTAAATCTCTAAATTTACTACTTAAAAATCCCTATGTAAATTTTTAAAAGTTTTTTGGGGTTTTTTTAGGGAAATGAGTAGCCTGCATTTGCAAAAAGAACAATGAGTAAGGCAAGATGCTCTCGATTATTTACAAGCTTCAACTTAAATAACTAAATTAGAGAATTTTAAAATATGCCAACAGCTTTCCTTGAGTTCCTCACAAGTGCCAGCCCAATTATCAGAGACCTATATTTGTTGCATGCTTCTGTAACTCTCAGGCTCTACAAACAAAGGCAAGTCTCAGGGCCTACATTTTCCCATTTCAAAATTTCAGATAATACTACTAACTTGCAGGATTTGGGTTATGCTTTTGAATATCCAAGTGGGCTGAGGTATGTTAAAAATGCCTAACATCATGTCTGGACTATTCCAGAGGTGCAATAAGTATTAGCCATTATTTTTAGTATTATTGTTATTATCTTCCCCTCCTAAATTATTTTAAAAAATATTCAAAATGCAAGGGGAAATGATTTTGTATATTGTTTGCAACTTCAAACTAAACTTTTCTATTTAATAGGAAGATATGGTAATGACAAAGTGCCCTAGAAGAATTCAATTTAAGATGTCAGAACTATCATGCCATTTAGTGGGATTAGGAAGTTTTCCTGATTCACTTGGGATTTATTTTAATAAAATAGTTGATAGCTCAGCTTGTACTTTTTATATGTCATGATAAGGCACAGGTTAGATTACTAAAATATCTGGATCTACAGCACACAATGACCTGTTCCTATGTAAAAGGCTTTCTAGATGCTTTTTAGTTTTTAAAAAATTATTTATATATATCCTGCTACATCCATTCCACCTTGGCCTTCACAGCTGCAGGGCCAAATTTCACTGGCAGCAGTTCTTTTCTTCGTTTCTGTTAAAAGATTATTTGCTTTTGCATTTAGCATGTAATAGGGACAAAGTCAATTCATCATCTAAAATTATCTGATGTTTTTTGCTACATCATGTCACTATTAGATATTTACAGAATATATATAAGCCGTAACTCTTTCTTTTGACTGTGATATAGAGAT
The DNA here is from genome assembly GCF_002007445.2 of Ailuropoda melanoleuca. NCBI lineage: Eukaryota > Metazoa > Chordata > Mammalia > Carnivora > Ursidae > Ailuropoda > Ailuropoda melanoleuca. The sequence continues at coordinate 126,702,034 of NC_048222.1, forward strand.
CTTGCCATCACTCTGTTCAATTTAATTCAGCATTTTAAAATGTGTCCATCTTTTTCATCCTGATATGCCTAAGCTTCATAGTACACAAAGGGGATCATTTTTCTCATCTCAGTATTCTGTACATGCATTTGATGTGTTCTGCACAATAAATTATACCATTTGTGGCTATTATGCTGTTTTGGTCTAGCTGTGCTGCCAGGAAACCATACAAAACAAATTGTGATAACATAAATCATAAACACAAAATCAAGAACAGTGTAGTTCAGACATTTTGTAATACTAAAATGGTTACAGAATAGTTTTGCATTTCCTTTATAAGAAGGTTAGGAGAGTTGACAGAGATTTTGCTACTTGACGATTAATTTACACATTATCTAATGCAACATAACCAATCTCTGTAAGGTAGGTATTATTATTTCCATTACCTTGATTAAAAAAAAAACACAACTCTAATTACTTGCTCACTGTCATCCAGTTTAAAAATATTGAGACTGAGGGTTAAGCCTGTATCACCTTGCCTGAAAATTCCCCATCTTTTGTCTTCGAGGAGGCTGCCCTATGCGATATTTTTATGGGGAAGGAGTCACAAACTTGTACAGAGAATAGTATTTCTTGAGTAGGCGGATACTCCTAAGGGTGGGAATGAAGTTTTAATTAGGCTGTAATTCATAAGTATTAGGAACTACATGAAATAATTTATCTCCAGCAAACTAGAGGGTGAAAAGTCTAAATCACTGCAAGATCCTTCAAGTCACTAAAAAGGAGAGGACCTACTCCCCTTAAAAAATAATTAGAGTTGGTCCATCAACTTATTTTTTAAGAGCATAATGATCTTTCTCACATCTGAGTTTCACTTGTGAAATTCCATTGGCCTTTCATCTGTCCTACTCCTACTCATGCTTTGGGTTCAGCTTGGAGAAAGTTGCTATGCACACATATATATTCCTTAATCCTCTCAATAGCCCATAAAGTTGGGATTATTATCTCAATTTTCCAGATGGGGAAAACAAAACCTCATTGTTACTATAGATAGAAAAACAGCTTTCGTGTGTGTGTATGTGTGTGTGATTGTGCCAAGAATCAAAGGCCTAATTAATGAACTATAAAATTAATCTCCAGGTTTCCAACTTGGATACTTGTTAAAAGTTCAGATATTTTACTGAACTTCTTTCTCTCTACCTTACATGTCAGAGAAAATTATTAAATAAATGCAGGGAATAAAGGTACTTTTTATTAAAAACCGAAGAATTCTTTTGTAGAAAAAAATCGTCATCTGTAAATTTTAGATTTTTGCAGCTGAAAGTTTTTTTTTTTTAAAAGTTTATTTATTTTTAAAGATTTTATTTATTTATTCGACAGAAATAGAGACAGCCAGCGAGAGAAGGAACACAAGCAGGGGGAGGGGGAGAGGAAGAAGCAGGCTCATAGCGGAGGAGCCTGATGTGGAGCTCGATCCCATAACGCCAGGATCATGCCCTGAGCCGAAGGCAGACGCTTAACCGCTGTGCCACCCTGGCGCCCCATGCAGCTGAAGGTTTTTAATAGTAATTTGTAGTACATTACTTTTTCTCACCACTGGAGTCTTCATTAAATCTTCATTGAATCAGAGGCAAATTAAAGTTTTATGAATAGTTGGCGATAAAACTACTACTCAGTAATCTCCAGAAAGAAGTTCAAGTACTATCAACTGTTGATGTGGCTGGAAAAGGAATTAATTCTGTGTCTCTGCTCCTTAGGTCACCCTCAAAAAGTATTATAACATAGGGAGAAGCACATTAAAAGTTAAGAATGTGGGCTTCATACTCCAGCAATATTTGCTGGCTTTGTGGTCTTGTGAAAATCACTAAGCTGCAGGTTTGTCCTTTATAAATCCCTTAAAATGAGAGATAATTAATAAAAGGGCTTGCATGCTCCATAGAGTGGTTTGGGAGTAAGATAATGTGGGTGAAGTGCTTCCCCACAATCGGTTACCTGCTCGTTCTTGCCAGGATGCTTGTACTTTCAATGCTCCCTGTCTTTGGCAAGCTCTCACTCCTACTCTCCATCCCTTTTCCTAAACGAGTCTACTCTCCCTTCAGGTCTCAGATTAAATCTCATTTCCTCAAAGAATATCTTCACAAACTCCAGCTTGGGTCAAGTCCCATTAGTTTTTCTGCTCAAAACATCTTCCTTTCATTAAAATAATGAAACTAACTCTTAGAGCAAGTAGTGGTTTTGTAAATTCCTTTCCTTGTAAATTATACACCCCAAAATGGCAAAGCCTTTGTCTGTCATGTTACCTGCTGTAGCACAGTGTCACGCATAGCAAGAAATAAAATGTGCTTCATCAGCATTAGATAAAAGAATGATTTATCGGGGCGCCTGGGTGGCTCAGTCGGTAAGGTCATGACCGAGGAGTCCCAGGATCGAGTCCTTCATTGGGCTCCCTGTTCAACCGAGAGTCTGCTATTACCTCTGCCCCCCACTCTGCTCTCTCATACTCTCTCTCTCTCAAATAAATACATAAAATCCTTTTTTAAAAAAGAATGATTTATCTTACTGATTAATAATAGTTCCACAGTGTGTTGAACAAAATAAAAATTAAGAAATATTAGTAATTTTGGATTATTATTGAGTAATAAGTAAGGTAGTATGTCTGTAAGCTTTCTAGCATGCATTTATTAATCACATAATTTTCCTTGAGCATTGTATTGTATATTACTTTAAAATATCAACCTGTTGGGAAAAACAAAATATACTACATTGCAGCCTAATATTGTCTAGAATTGCCATTAAGAAACGCTTCCCAGGAAAACGACTATTTCTAAGGCACACACGTTCTATAAAGAGAAGCAGTTTGACTACCTGATGCCTAAAGAGGCAGGAAATTTCTAGCACCAAATAATATACTATCTTTATAGCTTTAACAGGAATCTAGATAAACAGGAATCTAGATAAAATAAAAGTACCATTTTCATTATTGTATAACGCTGAACACATCACTGACTCCAATGCTGATCATATACTCAAATTACTCTAGTTTGTTTTAACACAGCCGTTAATGTGTGTGTGCATGCGTGTGTGCATGCGTGTGTGCTTGTTGTTTCCCAGCTCTGAGTTCACCCTTCTGTATTGTCCATTGTAATTTTGGAGACGAGGCCTCACAAACCATATTCCTGCTTTGCCAGCGGCTCTCGCTTAGATGGCAGCAGTATGAAGGGCAAGAGGGCAGTGCAGGGCTACGTGGGGAAGGAGACTTGGCCGTTGCTCTTTCCCTCTTGTGGTTACTGTCCATGTCTTCCTTTGGTGCCTATCAGCCTAGCCATACTTCTCTGTCCTGGCAGCAGAAGTTCATTCCTGTGGCAGCCGCTAAATCCATTTGCGGTTCTTCAAATACCTGGGAAAATGCCTCAGTGCCCCCTTGAGATAGATGCCAGTTTCTGTGGGCTGCTGCTGTGGCTCAGAAGCATTTTGGGGCTCCTTTTCCTGGTGCAGAAACATCCTCATCATCAGCTGAGCTGTGTCTCCTCCACGGAGGTCTGAATTGCAACTCCACTCTCCAAGCTTCTAAGTTCTTAATTATTCAAATCTTTTCCCTTTCATGTCGGTTTAGTTTCCATAAGAAGCTGTTACTAAGACATGCTTCGACATGCAGGAAATTTGTTAGGAGGAAACATCTGTGAGAAAAAATGGGAAGGAAGCCAGGAGGTGCTCGTAGAACTGTCAGACCATGATGTGTAGGTCTCAGGCTGAGTGCAGAAGAGAGGAAAGGAAGGTCGTTTGGATGGAAGCATTTCAGCCTGTGGAGAAGTTCTAAAAAAGATTTGGCAATGTTACCAGGGAGTCCTTAAGTTAAAGTCACCAGTCATAGAAGTCCCATGCCTCCTAGAAAAATGGGTCAGCCTTTACGTCAAGGAATCAAGAGGTGGAAGTGGGAATGACTCTTCTCACAAATATATCTAGTATTCCATTCTGAACTTTGGCTTCCATGCCTACAACTTGGGTACCCAAGGATGGATTACTTTCATCAGGGGATACAAGAATTGTTTCATGGAATTAGAAGTTGTGATTTCTTCCTTGAGATTATGAACCCCTTCTGTCACTGAACCAACAGTAAGAGGGAGCTTACTCTTCCCTGGCTGGGTTTTGAAGAATATTCTGGAATTTTGTGCAATATTCCCCCATATTAGATTTGTCTGCTGTTTTCTCGCAATAAACTGAGGGTCTGACTATCTGGGAGGAGCATTAAACAGGGTCTGTGCTTTTTCATCACATCATATCACTGGACACATGAGAGCAACATGATACCACTCATTTTTAACCTTGATTACCTGGTGGTGTCTGCCATATTTCTTCACTGTAGACTTACTCCCTGCACCCCCATCTCTTTTTATACTCTGTTCTTTGAAAGTGAGTCCCCACATCCAGCCCGCAGTCAAGGGGGAGGGAATTAAGTGTAACTCCTGGAAGGATGAAACTCTATGCATATTATTTAGAATTCTTTTGAAAGACAGGTTTACCTCTTCTCCTCTTTAAATTTTTTATTGAATAATTTATTTATATTTCTTTGGATTCGTGGATATTTATTTTATTTTAGGGGTTGTAATCTAATACTAAAATTATTGTTTTAGCCAGCTCTTCCAGGTTAGGTCCTGTGTCCTTCTGATATGGCTCATCCTTTTCATTTATCTGTTTTTTAGCTCTTCCTTATTTTGAGGGATTTCAAAATGCTCCAGGCTCATCTTGTGCTTTCTCTGCTCCAGTCCCAAACAAATCAACCATTTCTCCAAGGGATCCTGGTTCCCTTTATTAAAAAATGGAATTTTGAAACCAAGATCTTAGGTCTGGCTTTGTTTAGTACTACTGAGGCTTTCATTTTAAATATATATATACACACACACACAAATTTTACATACACACACACACACAAGATACATTAAAACATGTATCTTTCTGTAGACGTATATCTATAATTATTTCCTTATCTATCTATATATACACAAATATTAAAAGTAACATCAGTTTATACTGGTATCTGTATCTCTTACTCTAAGCCAGTCTCATGGGGTTCATTCAAGATGGGATTTTGACTGAATTTTTGGAGTAATTAACACACCTCAGAGATGGATAGTGTGAATGTCTATCAGAAACGGGTAAGATTCTTAGAACTTTGATATTCTTCATTTTGGGGAGAGTGCGAAAATGTCTTCATGTCTATAAACAACAGTTGCATCTTGTTAGGCAGAAACATACAAGATTTTTGTAATTGTTGCCTGGAAATTCAACTACATGGAAGAAGTGTGAGCATGCATTGTTACTGAGGAGGTAGGCTATGCCCAATGGAGGCTATTGCCTCAGCCAAGAGAGACAGAAGGCTGCACTTTGTGAAGTGCAGCCCGAAGCTAAGTAAGCCTGCAAACCATATATCCACTTTGCTAACTTGGCTCCCATTAGGCTCTGGCCCTGGGGGGCGCAAGAAGGAGATCACTAGGCTGCAAGAGGAGAGATCTGCTCCTTACAGTCAGTCCCTGCTGCTTGCTGGCTGTTCCCTGTGCCTGTGAGCAGCACCCAGCAGTGCTTCCTCGCTCTGAACACCGGTTCCTTCCTGAAGGATCAAATTCACTTGGCAGTTTTTCCAGCACTCGCAGAGCCAGCGAAATCATGCACCTTCCTGATACCAGCTGAAGTCAGCACTTCCCTGTCTTTGGAGGTGTGAATTTTTGCTCCACACTGTCCCTCCACAGAGCTTCTAAGCTTTAGTAATTCAACTCTCTTTCCAAAGCTGCTTTCTGCTCTTAACGACCTCCATCACGCTAGGCCTCTTCCGTACCTAGTTAACAACTTTGTACCTAATTACTAATTTTTTTGCACTAAATTATCTCCGTTAAAATAACTGGAATGGCTTCTTTCTCCTGGCTAGGACTTTACTAATATAATCTCATGTATAAATTCACATGTTGTGTACCCACATTTATTTTTTACCCATACTTTTGAAAGAAGTTTCTCCATTACTTTTAGTAACATTATTGAAAAGAAAATATACCATAGTTTAATAATGTGTCATTTGATGACATCAGGTCTGATCCTGTATTTATAACCTGATGAAATATTAAACAACTTACTGGTTTCAGCCCTTTCTGTATTTGTTTTTTTAGAAGTCTGTCTTTTTTCACATGTAAAACTTTATCTGACCTATAGCATGGTTTCTCTCAGTCTAAAATCTATTCAACATCTCTGTTTATTATATATTTTCACATCCTGAGGAAGTCTTTAGGTCTAAAAAAAGTATCTATTATTCTCAGTTTTCTAGATGTGTTCCGGTGATACTTTTCAAACCGCCTATTTTATGAAATGTCGGTGATACTTTTCAAACTGCCTATTTTATGAAATGTAGTAAAAAGGAATTGTAAATTAAATTAATAATTGATTAAGTGAATCAGGCTATCTTGTCATTCAAGCAATAAAAGTAACATATTTTATAGAGCTTGACTCCTTTATTCTATGCTTAGTGCCCCCCCCTTCTCCGTCCCTCTCTTCTCTCTTTCTTTTACAGTTGAGAGCTTGAGGAACAAAAAAAGGGTGCTACGAATTTCTTTTCTTACTCCTTCTCATTTTCAAAGCTATTTACATGTTTTATATAATTTAATTTTAAATAAACCAAGAGCATTGTAGTGTTTGCTTGAAGGAAAAGATTTTAATATCAGGAATATTTTATTTCAGATATAAATTCTGCCACATAGTACCTCTTAACCATCATTACACTGCATAAACTCACTGATCTCAATTTCATCTTCTGGAATATGAACATATCAGTTTGTATTTCATCAGATTCTTTTAATGGGATATGTAAAAAATGAATGTGTGGAGCACATGCAGTTCCTAGTTTATAATAAACATTCAAAAATTAATTTTATTGGAATTGATATCTTAACCCTATTTGAAAAGCCACCTTAATAACCTGCAAGACCTGTCTCAGAAGATTAGCAAACACCCATGCATATGCAGAATTTGAATTTTTTATTTTAAAAGTCTGAGTTAAGATGGTCACCTTGCCAATTGTCTAGTAAGCTGGTCTTGGTAACCAAGGAAACAAATCTGATTTCCAGACTAAAGAGAGATTTGGAACTACTGCACAAAGAGAAAACATGGGTAAGTATTATTTTCCTATGTTTTGAATTCTTTGGATGGTATTAATTCTAACTCCTATTAACCACCCAGGCCTGCTTCTAGCAGTTGTAACTTAGCAATCAATCCCAGCTCAAGGTATTTCCTTACACTCTTCCCAAAAGATCAGCAAATAGTTGATAAGCCCAGGCTCTCTTGCATGCTAGTGATTGGAGTAGAAATCATATCTAATGTGTAGACCAATCAATGGCTGAAGTGAAAAGAACTAGTTTCAGAAAACAGTCCTAGTATTACATGTTGGGTCTAGGATTTGATTTTATTCCACACTCACAAGCTAGCAAGTGAATCCGTTACTGTTTCATAGATGCTGACAGAAGACACAAGAGTCCTGGGTCAGATACAAAGACTTTATTACTTAAGGCACAACAGGCAGCATGAGCATCAAAGTATTTACAGCAGTTTTTCTTGTCCCCAAATCCAATAGTGTGGGGGGATTAAGGGAATCAGTGACAAGAAGACTCCAGATAGCATCAGCACAAACAGTGGAATATTATAAAGGAAACAAACAAACAAACAAACAACAACAACCTCTGAGCTTGAGAGAATCCACTCTTTTTTTAACAGCCAATAAGCAAGCCTCCTCTGTCATAGAGGGGGATACCACTACTTTTTGCAAGGTAACCCATAAAACCCTTGAGAACTTTTGAGAAAAACCTTTGCGAACCCTACCACTTCAGTAACATAACACTGAGAAATGGCCTAGATAAAGAGTAGACAGGGCTTTTTATTCTTGGCATACCTAGAAAGACATGGAACATGAAAGACCCATGGGTATCTTCTAGCAAAACCTACAACTTAGCTCTACTTTGCCTTGGCTTCCAGCAAATTTTCAAATGATTTTACTTCTTCAACGGCCACTCTGATTAATCTAACTAAAGCAGGCTGCAACCAAATCCATTCAATTTGTTACATAGCATTTAATTAACAGGGAGGTGTCAACTTGCAGTATGGACCTCAACCATGTCCTCAGAATCTCAAACTCAGTCAACTATGAATGTATTCCAGCAGGATCAGTAAGTCATATCTTAGCCAGATTATAGTCTAAGGCCAGTTCTATTATCCAATATGTCTTATGCAAAGGAGTTTCAACTGACTTGCTGATCTTTGATGTCATTGCCAATAAGTATAGAGGGCAATATATAAGCTAAAAAAAAAAAAAAAAAAAAAAAAAAAAAAAAAAGGAAAAAAAAAAAAANAAGCAGTCTCTCTGCAATGGAGGGACATTTTATGGGTCCATGATCTCCTACATACAAGCCTATAACCCAAATGTGCACAGGCCACTCCTATTCTTGATATGCTCCTAAATAAATTTAGTTTTTTGTATCATTATCATATAAGTTTGGTTAAGACACCTGGGCAATATCAGCTAGAAGTTGCAGTCTCAATCACCATATATGGCATAATACAAGGGCACTTACACATCAGGAAATGGATATGAATCTGTATCAGCCAAACTGAAAAAAGATTTGAAGAAGTCTGTGTTTTTGTAGACGTATGAGGGAGGGCATCCATGTTTTGGATGTTTGATGTCGATAGCATCAGGGACTGTAAAATAGTTCAGAACTGACCATGTCCACATAAGTTTCCCTGTTTTTAGAGTAAAGCGTCAGATTACCAGCAGCAGATGCTTTACTCAGGCAGACCATCTTATTGCTTTACCAGTTACAGTGTTATGTCTAGGTAAAACCTCTGACATCTGAGATGTGTGCTCTCCAGGTGCTGGAATTGCTCCTTTGCTCATGGGCTCAATCATTTCTACTGAAACAACAATTTCTATACTGAAAGTAACAACGGGAATGAGGCTCAGATAGTGAGCTTGGAAAGGGTTAACAGTTCACTACAGTCAATTTGTCAAGAGCTGGTGGAGACAATGCCCTCCCACAATGCCCTCCTTCATTATCTGAAGACAAATGGGCCAACTTTGGCAGGAGCCACGGGTCTAGCGTATAGGTTTGGTTTCACAGCCGCTGATCAAAACCAAGGTGGACCCTACCCAAAATTTGGTCCCGATGTCCAGACACACATACGAAAGGAGATGGAAATATTTACTAACTACAGAATGAAATTCTGGGTAGCTCTACATCAGGTATGAAAATGAGAGCAGAAAAAGGAGACGGGCTTGAGTTTTTCCTTTGGTTATGAAATGGGGCCAGGGTGAGGGTGCCCAAATATGGTTTGAAGAGCCTACTAATGCCAAAAGAGGGAGCATAGACTTTCTCATCATCTTGTCCAGATATAGGCCTGAAAGGGAAGAGAGAAGTTTAAAACCTGCCAGCAGGCAAACACCAAAAAATGATGACATATTACAACTGACCCCTGATGTTTGACTGATGACTAAAATGTCCCATTTTTCACTTAATTGAATTTGAACTTGTTTAAGTAAGCCATTACGGCACTCTATGAGGCCTGCAGCCTGTTGAGGTTAAGAGAGATGAAATTTCCATTAAATACTTTTTTTTAAAAGCCCAGCATTATGTATTCTGAGAAGTGAACAATTGCTTTGATCATTATCAGTGATGTCTAGAGCTCCCAGGGGAATAAGGAGTATTTTGATGAAGCCTTGTATTGTGGCTTTAGTAGGCATAGATACATGTGTGACCTTGAGTTATATTTTGTGTATCTGTCAGGCAAGAGATACCCAGAGTTCTTTATACCAAAGAAGAATCCTTGGATAAGAAATTATTGCTGTCATTAACAATATCAGACAGCCAGATCTTTGGCAATGGTCCATGAATCTGTAAAAATGTACAAATGGGGCCAATTGTTGACCAGATCATCCATGCTACTATGACTGCCTAAAGTTTAGCCAATTGTAGTGACATTTGGGCCTCATCCTTTATCAAAGTCATTCTAGTTAAGGAATGAACAACAACAACAATTCAGTGAACTTTATCATGTCTGAGAGTGGTGATACTATTCATAAAGTCTACTAACTCCTTTTGCTGTTCACTCCATTGATTCCTAGGAGCTCCATAAATAGCCAAACAGTCTGGGAGAGGGGCAACCTCCTTTAGCAGCCGTGGTATCTGGAAAAGGACTGAGGATAGTGAAGGTCATCCCCTCCTGTAGTGGAAATATGCCAGAAGCTCAGAAGTGGCTCTATTCTGTAACAAGTCCTTGGTGGCCATGCTTTTGGGGTGTTGCTTTTATGCTTAAAGCATAATGAAGAGCTGGATATGGAGGGTCATGGGTTTAGGACTTGTGAGAGCCTATATTTCCAGGAAAACCCAGTGTGGATCAGCAATTCTCACTCTAATGATATATAACATGGGACCAAGGAGAATAACTTCTTGCATCAGAAGCCCATGGGCAACTTATGGCCATCATAGGTGTTCCAGAGGCTCCAAGAAGTATGAGCTGCTAGCTACTCTATAGTAAAGGTGTCTCTGGTGGGAGTCCTAACAAAATGCCTATTTTGTATTGCATTCTGGACAAATTTAAGAGCTTTGTTGAATTATTCATGGGACAATTCATCCCATTTTTTATGAGCTGTTTTGTGAGTATTTGCTTGTCTTGAATCAGTATATCAAATGAATCTCATTAGGGGAAGATATCATCAGTGCAATTTCAAACACGTGCATACATTTTCATTCTTTCTAAGTTTAAGAACAGATCATTTGAGCTGTTAAGTGGAAAAGCAGTGGAGATATTACCCTATGTAAGACTTCTCTAATGTGTTTCAATCCTTGAAGGCACTGTTTTAATCTACATTGGGCTGTATTAATGATTTTAACTGGGGAAGGATGGAGGTCTATGGAGTCCCATTTTTGTCAAGCCAGTTGTAAATGCCAATTAAAGACTTAATTTAATTTTAATTTATCATTTCTTGGGTCAGAGTGACAATGACCACTATGAGATATTTAGGATAATGGGTACCATAAACGTAGGAATTCAGGCAAGATAATAGTTCTGTTGGCTAAGATGAGGCATACCTATTTGTCCTCTACTTGTATTCAGTAACTCTCCTAAGGTTAATTAATTACTGAGATCTCCCGGTATAACTGTAACTTGACTCTTACTATTAATTCAGGTCATGAAGGTATGTCAATTGGTACATTAAAGCAGGTATTAAAGTTAATTCAGAATACCTATTTTAGAGGCAAAAAAGCCAATCAATGACCCATTGTTTTTATTGTTGTATAAATCATTTTAATAAATTTTAGATTTCCGTTGGGGTTAAATTTCATGAACCTCCATTTCAGATCTTGTTTGCTTGTTTAATTCACCTTGTATCTAGGTTTCTTCCTTTCTCCCTTCCTTTTTCCTTCTTTCTTTCCTTTTTCATTTATTTTATTTTTCCTTTCTTTCTTTAATTTAATTTAATTTAATTTAATTAATTTAATTTTTGTCATTACTGGGTATACTTTGGAGAAATTCTCTCCACCATGCTCAAATTTCAGAGTTTCTTTTTCTGCAGATCCTTAAATCAGCACTGTTAAGGTTAGAGACCTTCAAAATGTGATGGTTGGATTATTTCTTTGACTGATATCTCGAGGATTCCTTTGACCCCAAGAATCAGGATCTTTCTTGGTGATAGGAGCATAGATAGGAAAGACATTTCTGGGGTCTTAGTGAGTCATCTACTTTTAGAAGTATAACTTCAGAGTGTCAAATCGTTACTATTTCTCTTCCACATAAGCAACCATGAGTAAATCCTATTGCACAGGGTATCTATCTTTCCTTTGATCTCTTTACAGAATAGGGCTAATGCCTGATTGAGACACAAAACCAGTGGTTTCAGAGTAAGGGTCATTCCCCTGAACATAGTATCAGTCACAGCTTATGTTGGAGTTGAGACACAATTTAATCTGAGACATAGACAGGTCTGGGCCAAGATACACAACTCGGCTATTTAAAGGAGGGCCCAAGTTCATATTCTTGTTCCTAAATTCTAATTACCCAGACTTCTGGCTTGGATCAGTTAAATCTATAATAGAGGCTCAGTAGAACCTAGCAAATGTAACATAAAATAACCCAAATTAAAATGCAAGCTTGTTAGCAGGCAGCAATGCAGCTCAAAGAGCAGGCTCACCACAAACTGGAAGCCAAAAAAAAAAAAAAAAAAAAAGGATGCTGAGTGGTAGCNTAGCAGTCACTGTTTGGACACCCACCTTATTCTCTTCTTCAATTGTTTTGGAGACTCCACAGAACCAGTGGATTTTCCAATCCTAAAATTTGGTTTGTGTGTTGACATTAATGTGTGCCCCAGACACACAAAGAGGCTATGCAAAGGTCTTTACTCATATAATAAAGCCTTCTAGGGAGAACAAGATGGCTCTCTAACATGTTCTAAAATGGCTTGAGAGAGTAGGAAAGAAAGTCAGCATGAGAATTTTGAGTGGTTAGGTGGTGGGGCCAGGAAGAGAGTTCCTGTGGGTGGTTTGAACTTCTCACCAACACTAAAGGAGGGATCACGCAGACTTTCTCATCAACTTGCCCAAATATGGGGTAGAAGTGGCACAGTGAAAAGAGTGGCTTACAAGTTGTCATACATCCAAAAGTGGAATGAAACACTTCATTACAATTTTCTGTAACAGAAACATTTGACCTTTTCCATTGTGTCCAGTTTATTATGGTGGGAATCGCCATGCTTTCCATGATGAGGCATCTAGGTGCCACCAATGCCAGGAATGCACACTTGACCATCAGCTGATTCCATTCAGTCTCATCACAGAATGGGCCCTTACTGTGAGCATCTACATGAGTAACCCAGACTGTCAGATGAGCAGTGCATTTGCTTTCTACATTTTGCAGCCATAAAGAGGATTATCTTTAATCTGCCATTTTGTAGTCTTCCAAGTAGTAGAACAGATGGCTAGGCCTTTGGCAAGAGCACAGGAGTTAGTAAAAATATTCCTGTTATATATACGCATGTTATGTATAACATTACATCAAAAAATAACATGATTCATTGGAGTACTGTTGAAGGCAGTCACAGGTCTTTCAAGCCAACCCATGGTGCTGACCAGTCTTTACCACAGTTGGTCTTTCAGAGCTGTGACTGGGGCTGGATTGCTGCTATCCAAGGATACCATCAGCTTTCACTAGTAAAAGACATCAGTGGACAATGCTCAGACATTTGGGGAAAACTGTGGATTAAGGTCTCCATTGAGGCAGTGGCTTTCCTTCAGACAGTCAAGTGGGGGATAAAGTTTCCCTAAAGCAGTAGTTACATTTTCATGCAAAGCTGAGATGTCTTAGGGCAGGGCACTCTTAAACCATATCTGTTTAATCAATAAGGCCTATAATTTTCCATTTTGTTAGTCATTCAAGGCAAGTTGCTGCACCCCAAAATAAGGATGTCCGTCTAGAGGTACATGTCTCTGTGAGTAATGGGTTCAGCTTCAACAAGAGCCTAAGTAGTAGGTTAGATGTGTTTTTTTTAATTAAAAAGGGGTGTATCTGGTACCTGCACGTGGCAGCAGCGCTGTTCTCCTGGGGAACGACATTTCTGAGTACTCTGGCAGCCATTAAGTCTTTAACTAAGCCTTGTAGGTTATTTTGTTTCTATTTAATGATCCAGGAGGGGATCCGGAGGAGGGTCGCAGAGGAAGGAAGAAGTGACCGATCTGTCCCAATATCCTTTTTCCTCTTGTGTCAGTCTTCGAACAGGGGGATTCTCTGTAACACTATGGGACAGGAAATAGAAGCATTGGAAGATATCGACTCAATGATATGTGCAGTCATCAAAGCCACTGCAATAGTGAGTTAAATCAGCTGGAAGCCTTCATCTGTAAAGTCGCTTTGGCATTCTTACCCCATTGTGACTTTTCCCACACTCTGTCAGTTAAATTTAGTTTCCTTCTCTGCCTAACAGACTGGGAAGAATAGTGGTCTTGGTGCATGTATCCAATAGAACCATGAACTTGAGTCCTACCCCACATCCAAAGCCCCTAACATACTCAAACAAGTGCATTTTTACCTTTGATCTCTTTTTAGGGGAGAAAGATCTTAGCTCCAGGCCCGATGATATTGCTTCTTAAAGCAGCTGAAGTCAAAGGAAAAGGAGGGACAAGGGAGTACTATTATACAAAGGGATGGCTCCATGCTAATAAGCAAGACTTTGCATTTACTTTGGTTTAAAGACACATGACAGTTGATCACACCTCAACCAAATAGACCCCTGTGTTTTGGGTTCATCCAAAGCTCTTCATCAAAATGCAAGATTCTCCTTGCTGACACAATTTATTTCAGCTTTGAGGATTCTTTGGCTTGGTAGCCATGACTACATTGTCTATCTGCTGAGGCCTGGGGCTTGGTGTCCCGTTATCAAGATATCTCTTCCTGCTTCTGCAGGAGGAGGGGAATAGGCAACAACCAAAGTCCCATTTGGGCAGCTTGTTTCAATTCCACTTGTAGCTCAGTCTCATTAACATTTGGAACCATGGTGCCCCTTTGTGTCTCCTCTCTTGCTATCATTCGGATAAAAGTGTTCTCTATCAGATCTTGGGGAGTCTTCTAACTCTGAACCTTGCTTATGGGGCTTTGTAATTCCTCTTCCAGAAAGTAATCTTTCAGTCAGGATTCCATCCTCATTATGAAAACTTTCAGGTCTGAGCCTTAATTTTACCCTATAGCTATGAGCTAAAAAGTTAGTCTGTTTTTTGAATGCTGGTAGAAGGCACAAGACTCCTGGGCCAGTGAAAAAGAGATTAATTACACTAGCACAGCAAGTGCCATGAGCACCAGTGCATTTGCTTCCATTTTTCTTGTTCCCAAGTATCTTGAGGGCGATGAGGTGGGGCCATATGTTACCTGTATGAAGTGGATTGAACTTTCATAGAAAAAGAACATTAAAATTGGAAAATTTAGTTGTTTGTTTTTTATAGCAAGCAATAAGCAACGCTTCTCTTTGTCCCAGAGAAAGATGTACTTCATCCCTCAAGGTTTCTCTCTGAAAACACAATCTTGAAAAATGACTCAGGATCTTACAGTTTTAGCACATTAAGCAACAAAAAGGACTGAATGACCCACTGAAGACTGCCTCCCAATACTATAGAAAAAATGAAACTGATCAAAGGAAGAAGTTTTTCATCATCATGATGATTTTGGACTAGAGATTTACTAGCCTCATTACCACTAGTCCCCAATTTTCTTTCTCCATTTGCTTGATGTATATATTATGCATTGCCATTGAAGTTTCTTTCTATTGAAGAGTAAATATACTCTTTTTTATGGAACAAAATTTGGGACTCTGATGTTTGATTTTAGCAAACTCATACAAAAGAAAAGCATACCAATACAGAAGGAGAGAGAATACATTAAAGAGTAAAATTTGAATTTAATCCCTTAGGAACAGTGATTAAACTAGGAAGGCAGACACATGCTTTTGAACAGACGTATTTCTCAAAGCTTTAATAAAACAGCCACACCTTTTTAAAATGTTGGAGCTGGCACTAATCTCAGTTATGTCTGACATTGAATCTCTTTCCATTCCACCCATCCTCCTTCACAAAGAAAAGAAACCAAACGTTATGTTCAGAACCTGTGAGTAATAAACGTAGTAAACTTCAATCTCCTTCTAAAACCGTCTATTGTAGGACTATACAGATATTTTTAAGTCGTATTTAAATGAAATTGGATACAAAAATAAAATAGAAAGCCATTTAAAAATTTAGCAAATGAAAATATAATTAGGGATTCTTCATCCAACGTTGTGGTTATGACTAATACTTCTTATGAACACTGACAAAATCGGAAAATGTTTCCTTAAACACAAGTGACTATCTGTATGAGATACTTCACATGTTTTACTGGGGTGGTAAACTGCTACTGTATTCATACCAAAAATACATCAAGGATAATATTAAGTGAAGTAAGCATATCGTCATAATATATAACCATATATCATAATACTGAAATTATTTAATTGTAATATATAAATAATAATATATAATATATACACTATGCGATTATAATGTATAAACTATTATACATATCATATATAGATATATAAGTGTATAAATAATGTATAAACGATTTATATATAAATAAATGAATTATTTACTATGTAAGCTATAACATAACCTTTTTAATATATAACATACATTAAAATGTAATATATATTATACTAAAACTTATATATAGTATATGAACTATATTTTAATAAATTATTATGTGTAATAACATGTAATATGCAAGCTTTAAAATATATAAACTATTTAATGTATTAAATAAACTATTATACAAACTTTCAACCAGCAAGTGATTGAAATGGTATTTTTTTTGCATTCTAGTAACCCGGCCAATTCTACTCTGCATTCTTTTTCTCAAAATATTGAAGAGGAGAATTCCAAGGGTTTCAATTCTCTTCACTGTATCATTAAGAATGTTAAAATTACTGAGTTTTTTAAAATAAAAATAAGCATGCTATTTAAAAATTAAGAACAAATAAAAAATAATCTCAAAACCAAAAAAATACCAAATTTTATGTATTTACTCATAAAAGCAGCCCTCAGATTGTCATTTAAAATTTATTTCTTTTACTCTAACTGTTTAAAATATAGGTATCTGATTCCTAAGAAGAAAAAAAAAAAAAAAAAAAATGCTGACCACTGAAGTNAGTAGGGAAAGAGTTTACTATTGACAGACACACAGTGAAAGAAAGTGACAGCTGGCAACTTCAGGGTGATAAGAAAATAGAAGTTAGATAGTATGGCAGGAGATGACTCAAAAGGACTAGAAAAAGTTTGTGCCATTTTTTTTATGTAGTGTGTCATTCTTTTTAACTAAGAGACTAGCATGAAGAAATGATGGAGAAAAAGGATGCCTTGCCAGTTTACGAAAGCCACACCTAAAATCAGGAGGTGATAACCCTTCTACCTACGTCCTCATGTCTGGCTGACTCATGCAAGTACAGACTCACACAGGCCAATACCCTTCTTGTGAAGACAGATGCTAAATTACGTGCACTATGCAAATATTCCATTCAAGAAGTTAGGTAGGGTGCTGAGCATTTGAAAAATAGTTTTGTTCAAAATGCTTCTATTAAGAAGAAAACTAAAAATCTAAAGTGAAAGATCATTAGCTATCTAGAAATGAGATGATAAACAGGATATTTCCAACTGATGCTTTACTGTATCTTAACATCATTGTTCTAATTTTCAAGTGGGAACTTTACTAAGAGCTTTACACAGGCCTCACTTTAGGCAGAATTCAAAGAAATTTGGAGTTAGTGTCTGTTCATGCCAGTCCTTGTGCGAGTGTCTAACAGCTTAGGTTTTTGTACTTCAGCTAATTCTAAATTACTCTATGCTTAATTCTACTTACCTGTTCGGTGCCTTATCAACTGACATATTGGATCTCTCCTCTTCCTTCTCTTATGAGAGGAGAAAAGCATCCAGGATTACACAATATATCAGTCGTCTCTGTTTTCTAACGTTGTTTATGCTACCAAGGCATCAGCTGACTAAAAATCAATCCTTTGCATTGTTCTCAGCTGTATTTCCAACTTTTCAGCTTAGGCATATAGGAGGAAATCAGTGAGTATTTGTTACTTCTATTTGTGTAGTCTAGACACCCTGCTAATATCAGTAGCATCATCATCCTTTAAGATTTTATTTATTTATTTAATTGTAATATATAAATAATAATACATAATATATACACTATGCGATTATAATGTATAAACTACTATACATATCATACATACATATATAATAAGTGCATAATATAATGTATTAAGAATTTATATATAAATGAATTGTTTATAAGTAATTAATTATTATTATTTATTATTCTCATTAATTATAATTATTATTATTTATTAGTTGGGGGGAAGGTGCAAAGGAAGAGGGAGAAGAAGAATCCCTGCTGAGCAATTCAGGGCTCCATCCCAGGACCTTGAGGAAATGACCTGAACCAAAGGCAGATACTTAACAGACTGAACCACCTAGGAGCTCCTATAGCAGTCCTTATCCTAAATTATTAATTATTAACGTTTTGTTAGTTTCATCCTCAACCTCATTTGGCCTGTTGCATCCCCTTCCGCTAAGCAGCATTTACAGGTTATCCTCGGGACTGTGATATCGCTAATGTTCTCTTGAACTTTACTTATCTCACAATAGAAAATTCAGATTAGTTATATCAGAACTATCTCATGCCATCTTCATAAAGTCAGTATTTTGTTAGCTATGAACTTGACAAATATCAGCATTCTATGATTTTCATTTCTCTTTATTTTCAGAGTCATAAGTATTCCTAAAATAATGTATGCATTTTATTGATTTCTTAGCTTAGAATAGTTGAAAGTAATTTTCTAATTACATATTGAGCTTAACATTTTTAACTTACAAAGGTTAATCATGTAATGAAGAAACATTATATTAAATATGTTTAGCAGAAGATAATAGACTGTGATAAGAGTATAAAGACTGAAGATTTGTGGCAATCCTGCATCAAACACATCTATCAACGCCGTTTCTCCAGCATTTGCAAACAGCATTTTGTGTCTCCGTGTCACATGTTGGTAATTCTCACAGTATTTCAAACATGTTCATTATTATTATATTTTTATGGTGATCTCTGATCAGTGATCATCAGTGTTTCTACTGTAATCACTTTGGGGTAAAACAAACCATACCCACATAAGACAGCAGCTTCATCGGTAAGCATTGCGTGTGTTAGACTGCTCCGCAGAGCAGACATCTCTCTCCCTCCCATGGGCCTCCCTATTGCCTGGAGACCAATTAATACCCTACAATGGCCTCTAAGTGTTCAAGCGAAAGAAAGAGTTACACGTCTCTCACTTTAAATCAAAAGTTAGAAATGATTAAGTTTAGTGAGGAAGGCATGTGGAAACCCAAGATAGGCTGAGAGCTAGGCCTCTGGGGCTGAAAAGCCAAATTGTGAATGCAAAGGAGGAGTTCTAGAAGGAAATTAAAAGTGCTACTCCAGTGAACACATGGATGACATGAAAATCTAACAGCTTGTTGCTGATACAGAGACAGCTTTAGTGGTCTGGATAGAAGATCAAAGCAGCCACAACATTCCCTTCAGCCAATTCTAATCCAGAGCAAGGCCCTCACTCTCTTCAATTCTGTGAGGGCCGAGAGCTAGCAGAGGTTGCGTCATGGGTTTAAGAAAAGAAGCCATCTCCATAACATAAAAGTCCAAGGTGAAGCAGAGTGTCGAAGCTGTGCTGGTTACCTAAATGATCTAGTTAAAATAATTAGTGAAGGTGGCTACGTTAAGCAGCATATTGAGATGAAACAGCTTTTTATTAGAAGAAGATGCCGTCGAGGGCTTTCAGAGCTAAAAAGGAGAAGTCGATGCCTGGCTTCCCCATGTCAAAGGACAGGCCGACTCTCTTGCTCGAGGCTAACATAGCTGGTGACTTTAAGTTGAAGCCAACTCTCATTTATCATTCCGAGAATCCTAAAGCCCTTGAGAATTACACTAACTCTACCCTGCCTGTGCTCTATCAGTGAACAACAAAGCCTGGATGACAGCACATCTGTTTACAACACGGTTTACAGAATATGGTAAGCTCACTATTGAGACCTGCTGCTCACATCTGAGCTCAAGGTTTCAAAGTATGACTGCTCATTGACACTGGTCACTCAAGAGCTCTGGTGGAGATGGATGGGATTCATGTTGTTTTCGTGCCTGCTAACACAACATCCATTCTGCAGCCCGTGGGTCAAGGAGTAATTTTGAATTTCAAATTTTATTGTTTAAAAAAAACACTTCATGAAGCTGTGGCTGCTTTAGATAGTGGCTCCTCTGATGGGTCTGGGGAAGCCAATCGAAAACCTTCTGGGAAGAATTAACCATTCTAAATACCATTAAGAACATTTGTGATTCATGGGAAGAGGTCAAAATACCATTAATAGGAATTTGGGAGAAATTGATTCCAGCCATCATGAATGATTTTGAGGGTTCAAGATCTCAGTGAAAG
Source organism: Ailuropoda melanoleuca (assembly GCF_002007445.2). Classification (NCBI taxonomy): domain Eukaryota; kingdom Metazoa; phylum Chordata; class Mammalia; order Carnivora; family Ursidae; genus Ailuropoda; species Ailuropoda melanoleuca. The sequence goes on from NC_048222.1 coordinate 126,722,096, forward strand.
AAGTAAGCACAGATGTGGTGGGAAAAGTATGAGGACTAGAATCAGAAGTGGAGCCTGAAGATGTGACTGAATTACAGTCATCTCATGATAGAACTTGAACGAACAGGTAAGGAAGTGCTTCTTATGGATGAGCAAAAAAAAAGTAGTTTCTTGAGATGAAATCTACTCCTGATGAAGATGCTGTAAAGACTGTTGAAATGACAACAGAGGATTTAGAATATTCCATAAACAGTTGATAAAACAGCAGCAGGGTTTCAGAGGACTGACTTCACAATTTTTTAAGAAGTTCTACTGCGGGTAAAATGCTATTGAACAGCATCACATGTTGCAGAGGAATCGTTCATGAAAGGAAGAGTCAATCGATGCAACAACCTTTACTGTCATCCTACTTTAAGGAACTGCCCCAACCACCCCAGCCTTCAGCAACCACCACCCTGATCAGTCAGCAGCCAGCAACATGAAGGCAAGACCCTCCACCAGCAAAAAGATGAGGACTCGCTGAAAGCTCAGATGATGGTTAACATTTCTTTTTTAGCAACAGAGCATTTGTTAAATTAAGGTATAGACAGTTTTTAGACATAATGCTATTGCACTTAATAGAGTATAGCAGAGTATAAACATAACTTTGGATGCACTTGGAAACAAAAAAATTCATTTGACTCAGTTTATTGCAATATTGGCTTTATTGTGGTGGTCTGGATCTAAACCCTCAATATCCTGAAGGAATGCCTATATTGAAGTTTCCGTTGATTTTGAACAAGAGATCCTGTATTTTTATTTTGCACTGGGCCATGCAAATTATGTAGCCGGTTCTGGATACAGAAGACAGTTTACTGGCTTACTATAAACTAATAATCAAAATCTAAATTACATATACACTTATAGCATGTACTTGAACATGCTAAATTTTTATTACAGTTCTTACTTTAGAAATCTGAATTTTCACTTGAACTTGGGAGACAGAAGTATTCTTTTTGTTTTTCCACTTTCAGGCCTAATTTATGATTATGGAAATAAGCTAGCATCTCAGGTTTTGTTATATATATATATATATATATCTTGTCAGAAATAATCGTTTGGTGAAAAACCAAAACTTTGAAAACAAAGTGGAGAACATGCTTATGTATATAACAAAGAGTAGTTTCTGATTTGAGTTTACCAAGGCCTTACTGATTTTAAATTTGAAGGGCATTTTTTTTTTTTAAAGATTTTGTTTATTTATTCGACCGAGATAGAGACAGCCAGAGAGAGAGGGAACACAAGCAGGGGGAGTGGGAGAGGAAGAAGCAGGCTCCTAGAGGAGGAGCCCTGATGTGGGGCTCGATCCCATAACGCCGGGATCACGCCCTGAGCCGAAGGCAGACGCTTAACCTCTGTGCCACCCAGGTGTGAAGGGCATTTTGAATTTGATTGGTGGGGCCTCGTGAATGTCATTCTCATTTGGGTTAATTTCCTTTTATGTCCTCCCAAAGTTCTCTAACACAATAGTGAACAAAGGAATAGTACAGATATTATGTGAAGAATTCCTAAAACCAATGAAGAATGGGAAATAATTTGGTAGAAAAACAGGCAAATAATTTGGACAGAAAATTCTGAGAACAGCTAATAAATATGAAAGTATACTCAACCGCACTAGTAATTAGAGTCACGCAAATCAAAACCCCAATGAAGGGGCATTTTCATTCCATCAAATACAAAAATGTAAAGAGTCTGAGAATACAACTTGTCAGGCAAAGTCTCATAATCTTGGGTAGGACTACAAGCTGGCACTACTTTGGAAAGCAATTTCACACTCTAGTAAATTTGAAGAAGCGGCTAACCTATATTGGAACAATGCTATCTCTAGTTATATACCCTAGAGAAACTCTCATACATGTGTAAAAGCAGGTATGTGCAAATATCATTGCAACACTGTTCATAAGAGAAAAAAATTGTAATGCTTATTATTAAGAAAATGGACAAATAACTGTATTATGTTCATATGGTGAGATATATAGCAATTAAAATAAATTAGAGCAACATTAATCAACAAGGGTATGTTTTTAAAAAGAAACAAATGTTAAAAGAAAAAAGCAAATTGCAAAAACATATGAATGGTGAGATAAAATTTGTGAAATACTTAGAAACATAAAATGCAATGTTGTTTATAGATAATGAATATCTAATATATATAATACAAAGATACACGTATGAATGGAAATGCTTCCAACTCTAGGGCAATGATTACATCTGGAGAGAGATGGAAGACTAATGAAGGGTACAAAGAAGGATTCAACCTTTATCTGTAGCATTTTTTTAAAAAAAAACAGATCTCAGCAAGATGTGGCAAAATGTTTCTTTGTTAAATCAAGACACCAAGAGTAAATAAGCATTCATTATTATTTTCAGTATGTTTGACACCTTTTGTTTAAAATAAGGGGGGAAAGAAAGAATCAAGAGGGTAGAGCTTGGGAAATGAATGAATTTTGCACACACAACATCCATAAGCACCTCCTGACAACTGGTAATTTGAATGGAGCAAAATGAGGCAGCTGTTTAGAACAGAATCTGTTATACTGTGCAAATGACCTGGGACTTCTACTTGGGCTTTGCCTCATTAGCAATCATCTCTATTACCAATTATAAAGAGTAAATCTCCACATAAAATTATGCGGCTCTGCAATTAAAACAAAAGCATAGATGCCAGAGGTAGGGCCATTCCTTAGAAACCAAACCTTTGTGTGTGTTCACTGCTCAGAAAAGGGAGGGGGCGGCTGACTTACGCAGAGTGTGGTGTTCGCAGACATCTCAGGAGCTTGCCAGACACTTCTCTCACTGAACATCTCCTCTAAAACTCAATTGCCTAAGCTTGTCTTTAAAGGGGGGGGGGGATCATCTGTCATTCTTTATGACAGTTTTGCTCCAGCTCTGCAATGAGACGTTTCAGTGGATTGGGGGCAAGTAGGAAAGCAAGAAGAGCAGGGGTGCTAAAAATCCCTTGGGTGTGCTCACACTCTCCCTGAAGCTCCCTGCACATGCCTCTTCAGGTGAACGGGTTGCTGTGTTACAGGTGCTTGGAATGAGTCTGCTCAGTGCCAAGCAGTGCGTGCATTGGGGGTCGCCGTGTCTGTGTGTGCATTTCATAGCATATAATTATATGTACTTCGTATAAAGGGAGACAGAAAGAAACCTTTGAGATTCACTCCCGCTGTCAGCAGTTTTAGAGAGGAAATCTATTCCGCTACAGCTGCTTCTGCTCTGATTTAAGACAATCTTGGAGATAATTTTGATCGGATGGGAGAAGAATCTTTTTAAATCTAGAAATGTAATTTCAGAATATTTAAAACAAAAAGCGCCCCATGTTGCTACAGCATTACACACATACACACATAAGCACACATTGGTAATTTTGCATTTAGAAATGCATTACCTTCCATATTTAAATTTGTCCTTCACTTAGTTATAGGCATCATATATAAAACTTTGCACTTGACAGAGGCTATGATGCTGTATTTTACTGTAACAGATTATAGCCTGCTATTTAAAACACGTGGTAATAATGTGTTAATGGTAAAAATAGGGTCATTTGAGGATGGGGTATGGATCTTCTGGTATTCAACTATCATTTTACTGAACAATTATTTTCACAGTAAATGCATCATGAGTCCATTAGGTGTTATTGTTTACGGTAGACTGCTGCAATCTACCATGACAGATTGCTTTCTTTAGAGAGCAATACAGATACCCAGCAATAATAAAGTAGGTGAGGGATATAATTATGGTCTTAACCCTAATTTGGATTTATCATTTTAATTGTCCAAGTTAATTTGATCCAATCCAACATAAGCTAACCAGTGTGAGAGAGTTCCTGGAAAAAGAAACATGACTTTCCAAATGTATACCAGCTGAGGCACGCTTCCCTTTGATCTAAACACAACTGAAAGGAACATCACCCTGGGGGGGAGGAGCTTCTTATCCCCCAAATTCTTTTCTGAGTTTCTGAAAGATTGGGAGTCAGGTAGATAGTGCTTAGTTTTTAATGGGGGCTCAGCTCCCACGTCCTTCGATTTACCGAGATGAGTTCTGAGATAGTAGCTTCTCGTCATCCTTTACCTCTTGCTCACTCCCTCCTTCCCAATAAAGAAGGAGCTTATGCAATGAGATCTGGGAAATGGGGCTGGGAGGCTCTGGTTCTTCTGGGTTCTACCTCCTGAAGGACCTGTCACTAGAACGCTCACATTCCTTCTTCCTCCATGTAAGCTTAGAGGGATGGCTTTGCACCACCAGGTGACTGGCTTACAGCTGTGGGCTGGGAAGTTTACTCCAAGGAGGCCTGTGTTACGAAAACTGATATTAGCCACAGGTCAGGGGGATTTCTCCCCAATTCAGCTGCATCAACCACAAAGCAGATAGGTGGCTCTTCATCTCTTGGACTTCAGTATTTGTTTTCCATGGGGTCCGAAGTTAGAAAGGAAGAGGAAGATACGGGTTATAATGATTCCTCCCCATTAGTGCAAAGGCCAGGACATTTTGGGACATTTGGGATTATCATTCGGAGACTGTAATGACCAACTAAGAGATGACGTTTTCAGGGGGAAACAAGATAGAATGTGTGGGGTACTTTAGTGAGCGCGGGTCTTTGACATCTTTGACCCTTCTGGCTCGCCGCAGCTTACACGGTAACTGGGAATGCAGTCACGGGACTGATCAATAACAGGCCTGCCTGAGGAGGCAGGACTCAGCGTCCTCCCCCGGCAGCAGACCTGGCAGGCTGGTGCCGGAAGTAGGTTCTGTAAAAAGCCTTGTTTGGCTGTGAAGCTTGAGCTTTATCTGCCACGATTCCACAGACTCTTCGCCTGTATCATACCGCCTTTTACTTTTTTTTTTTTTTAAGATTTAATTTATTTATTTGACAGAGAGAGACAGCCAGCGAGAGAGGGAACACAAGCAGGGGGAGTGGGAGAGGAAGAAGCAGGCTCCTAGCGGTGGAGCCCGATGTGGGGCTCGATCCCCTAACGCCGGGATCACGCCCTGAGCCGAAGGCAGATGCTTAATGACTGCACCACCCAGGGGCCCTGTACTGCCTTTTCCTGTACCCTGATCAAACCAAATGTATTCCTGCTTCAGGATCTCTGCACTTGCTGATCCTTTTACATGAATTATGTTCCAAAAGATATTTGTGTGCCTGGCTGCCTCACTTCATTCAGCTTTCTTTTGAAATAACACCTTCTTAGAGGGGTCTTTTTAATATGTATATATCATCTTGTGGTAAAATAGCATAAGACTTCCTTGTTCCCTTTTTCCTTTAATTGCTTTATTTTTCCTTAGAAAGTGTATCAGATATTGTATTATATAAGCATTTAAACTTAACTTTAATACGTATGAGCTATCTTTTTCAGTAGAATATTTGGCTAATGAGGACAGGTATGGTCTCATTGTCATGGTCAGCCCAGAGCCCTAACAGAGTTATGTGCTTAATAAATAAAACATGTAATATGTGCTTAAATAAATAAAATAAAATAATTATCATTGTAATAATTCTTTACTTTTTTCCCTTCTCTTATTCTGACTATAAACCAAGGCATATTGTTCCAAACCAATTCGAATCTTCCCTGAGAGAGCAGATTCCTGCAGCCTCAAGCCTTTTTAAGTTACAGTATTTCCCCCTTATCCACAGGAGATACATTCCAAGACCCCCAGTGGCTGTCTGAAACTGTGGATAACACTGAACCCCATAAATAATATGGTTTTTTCCAACACAGGTGTACTTAGGATGAAGTTTAACTTCTAAATGAGTAACACTAAGAGATTAACAACAATAATAGTAGCATAGAACAATTATAGCAATCTACTGTAGCATGAGTTACGTGAACGTGCTCTCTCTCTCTCTCTCTCAAAATATCTTGTGCTGTACTCACCCTTCTTGTGAGGATGTGAGATGATAGAATGCCCGCGTGGTATGCTGCAGGGAGGTGAACGACATGGGCATTGCGATGTAGCATTGGGCTACTACTGATCTTCTAACAATGTCAGAAGGAAAATCATGTGCTTCCAGGTCATGTTGACCTCAGGAAACTGAAAGCAGAAAGTAGAACCGTGGGTAAAGGGGACTTCTGTACCTTTTTGGCCTTGGCTTAATGATACATTCATGGTACTCTCAGCCCAAGAAAAAGGAATATTTTCTTTTTTCTCCTAATTTGTTCACTCACTTTGTGAGCAAAGCCACAAACAGAATCTCCAAAAGCCCAAACTATGATCATTGGCTGTATTGCTAATAAATGAGAGTAATTGAGAGACCGCAGATTGTGTGAGAGTAGGGGGAAAAGGGACAGTTAGCCTGATGATGGGTCACATGACTAAAGAAGCCCAGAATCCCTGTCCTTGACCTTTATGAATTTCTTTTTTTTCAAGTTTTTTTTTTTTTTAAGATTTTATATGTTTATCAGAGAGAGAGCACAAAGCAGGGGGAGCAGCAGGCAGAGAAAGAAGCAGACTCCCTGCTAAGCAATGACTCCCCCTCCCCCAACGTGGGACTCGATCCTGGACCATTGGGATCATGACCTGAGCCAAAAGCAGATGCTTACCCAACTGAGCCACCCAGGAGTCCTGACCTTTATGAAATTCTAAGGAGGATTGAAAAATCTGTGTCAGACACCTCCTGATGCCTATCACTTAGCAATATAAGGCCAGCTCCTAATAATATTCAGTGTTCTAATAATATTCAGTATTCCACATGGAGGACTGCCTTTTGATCTTTAGGGAACTGGACAGCTGAAGAACTGAGATGCATCCCACAGAGAGGGAAGAAGATGTATCGTGCCTACCACTGCCCAAATACTTTGTATGTTTTGAGTTGAGATTTCACTGTGATCTAAACTTTCCCTTGGCCAAATATATCTCTGTGTAGTTCAATATATCTCTATATCACCACAGCAGTCTCCAGACCAAGGCCAGGTGTCTTACTGAAGATCATGCCATTAAAATAATATGTACAGCTGTACAAGCTTGATATAAGCTGTTACATCTGCTAAAGGAAAAAAAAACTAGCCAAGACCACATTAACTAATGCATGAAGACTGGCTCTTCTAGGAAGTAAAAGCCCCTGCACTGGCCACAGCAGAAACCTCATACCCCATGTATTCTTTTGTGCCTCAAATGCCAAGATTTCTCCATTTTTCTAGGGTACTGGCCATGCACCAATACACTGGAGTTTTATAGGGACATAAAAATAACACACTTTTCTACTCCCTTTCAGTTCTGAATGAACTCTGAAATTAGACACTAGCATCAGAGAAATGGAGATCTATTATCAACTTTATTATGAGTATGATTAAATTAGAGAATGAATATTGAAATTAGAGCTGATATCAGGCTTCTAATATTTCTTTCTATTAAACCTACCTTCCCCAAATCTCTGCTTTAGGTAGCAGCCATGGTCTCAGCAGGAAAGTAAAGTCAAATAAAGAAACTATTTAGAAATGGGTGTGCAGGGCATAGGAATGCCAAAAAACCATGTGCTGGTAACAGCTGAGCTACTTCTAGCTCTAGGCACAAAGCGGTTAGGAAACTCAGAAGGAGAGAGACATATAGAGAGGGTCACTTTGGGAGGAGATGAGCCACCCTATAGGGAGACAGCCAGAGTGAAAACAACTTGAACCCAATGTCCTGCCTCTTTTCAGTCTTCTGCAAGGACTCCCCATTGCCTATGTTCACTCAGAAGCCAGAGCAAAAGGACAACTCCATGTATTCCTCCCAAGTCAACCTCCAGGGGTAAACACCAGGCTAAAAGGAAGTAGTGAGTGAGACTACAGGGGTTAACAGAAGATAACTGTCCTGTTGGAAAATACATCACGTGGATGAATGGAGAATGGCTGCTTTCTGAACACAGCTTTCTCTGAAAGAGAGAGAAAAAGTTAAACCACGCATAGCCAGTTTCCTCCCCAATCTCTTCAATCTTCCCTAGGGAAGGTAGTCCACAAATTTTCCTCCTCTCTTACTCCTGCATTGTGGAAATTTCCTCTCTGCTATAAATATGCAGAACATGGGGAACAGGCATTTTCCCTAACACTGATCAGTGGACCCAAGAGAAAACACAAGTAGAAATGGTTGAAAATGAGAGCCTCCCTGTCTCCTCCCCTGAGTGGGCTAGCCACACCGCTAGTGGTAAGAGTCTTGGTTGTTAAATTCTATGGGTTAAGAAAACAAATATCAGAGAGATTGGGGAGAATCCTGGTCCTCTTGACAACATGTGTTCCTGAGAAGATTTCCCAGAGAACTCATTTCTTCCTAAAGAGGGAGAAATGAATTTATTTCTTGCATCTGTTATAAGCCACATAGCTAGAGTGTGACTAGAACACAGGAATTTAGCTTGTAAAGAAAATTCCATATAGGTTCTCCCTTTGGAAATGTCCTTTTGTCAGGACACATTCCTTTTCTGCCTTCAAGAAGGCAAGCTTCTAGGGTAAAGAAAGGTTCCACCAAAGAGGAGGCCTATGGTGTAAGCAGAAGGGAAGGCAGTAGGAAGCAGGATTCAGGATATCGGACAAGGTAAACTCTCCAGTTCAGCTAATACAACTACCAGTATTTTAATTTCCTTCTGACACCTGTGTCTACTTTTTCACTAATTGAGAATTTGGAAGGGAGAATATCAGTGTAATTCATCCCCAATCTCACTACCAGCAAAAGTTTCTTTACCTCTCCTGGTGCTGAGTTTCAGCTTCTAGTGATTTTTTTTTTTTTAATGGAACCTTTTTTGCCAATCTGTACGATTATCCTTGTCCAGCATCATCTCACCCAATCACTGTTTTTCTTGATTTCCGTGGTTAGGATCAGTGACGGAGACACTTAACAAAAAGCCATTGTGTATGTTTATATGGAAGCTTTTACTGAACTTTTATAGAGAAGGAAGGAGTTATAGCTCAAAAACATAAATTAAAATTGAATATTACATTTAACACATTAAATATATTAGCTGAATATTAAAATCCTTATGCTTAAAAAATCCTTCAGCCACTACATACCTACAATTTCATCAGTGTTATATTAATATTGTTATGTGCCTAGCTACTGCCTTTTTTTTTTAAGTCCTGTGTTCCCTTTTATTTTTTCCTCAAACTATACTCTTTGCATTTTGTTTTATACAGCAATTCAGTAATTGCTTATTTGGCCCATTTCTTCTGTATTCTGCCTCTGGACTTCTTTTTTAACATCCTACAGGATTTCCTGGAGGTACCTAGGGTTTGGGGATGAAGAATGTTGTCCAGTTGGGAGTTTGGGGTTTGTCATTGGTGTTTTACTCTTCAGTCTCTGTTTCACTGGTCCGGCTGGCAAAGATGCCTTTCTGGTAGCTTGTCCTTAACAACCACAGCCACATGGGGCAAATAAGCGTGGACAGGGAAGTCCGGAAGATTCCCAGTCATGAACTTGAATTACAGACGGGTGGGTGGATATTCACCTAAGCCCTCCAGCTTCTTAGTGGTCACACCGGCTGTCCCTCCCACAAAGAGCCACACCAGGGCTGGCAAGACATCCAGGCAAGNCCACAGCCACATGGGGCAAATAAGCGTGGACAGGGAAGTCCGGAAGATTCCCAGTCATGAACTTGAATTACAAACGGGTGGCTGGATATTCACCTAAGCCCTCCAGCTTCTTAGTGGTCACACCGGCTGTCCCTCCCACAAAGAGCCACACCAGGGCTGGCAAGACATCCAGGCAAGTTATCCCACTCCCACACTGGTTCTCACGAAGCACTCAGCAAGAAACCCAATCACGTCTGTCCTCAACCGACAATATTAGCCTCCACCCGGAATCGCAAGCAGAGCAGTGTCCTGGAAGTTCCTACGCTGAGCCTTCCTTTGGTTCTCCTGAGCCGCCGTGGAAAGGGGACAGTTAGAGCTCAGAAGGCTTGCATTTTATTTCGTACGTCAAATATCATTGAAAACCCCCAATGTAGGGGCGCCTGGGTGGCTCCGTCGGTTAAGTGTCTGTCTCCAGCTCAGGTCATGATCCCAGTGTACTGGGGTAGAGCCCCAGTCAGGCTCCCAGCTCAGCGGGGAGCCTGCTTCTCCCTCTGCCTGCCGCTCCCCCTGCTTGTGCTCCCCCACTCTCTCTGTCTGACAAAGAAATAAATAAAATCTTAAAAAAAAAAAAGAAGAAGAAAAGAAACCCCCAGTGTAATGTTCTGGTTGTGCCCTGATGCAAAAAGAATAAGCATGAAGAACCGAAAAGGTTGAGGTAAGGAGAAAGAAAAAAGCCTAGAGAAAATGAGTTTTTATTAAGTCTTACCTAACAGTTGAGTCAATCTTTCAGAAAGAAATCGGATAATATGCTAATGACAACACCTAGCCACAGCGCAACACACACCCTCCGCTGTGCTTCACTGTGAACAAGGTTTGGTCTTGGTCAGGAGAGTCTGACCATTGCACTTCCAGGATTCCATGAAAAAGAAATGCAAACGAGGGAGGAATGAGAACAAGCCAAGAGCACGTGGAGGTCAGGAGAAGCTGAAGGCAAACAACACTCTGACTGTCAAGGGTAAACGAAGCTAGACTAGTTAAATAAGTAGGGGTAGATGTTATTCAATAATAACAGTTGCAACAGGAAAAGAAAGTCCTGCATGAACTGAACTCAACTTGGCTGACACCAAAGGCAGGAGCCCTT